>NC_035436.2:47838678-47888678 GCF_002127325.2 Helianthus annuus | reverse complement strand
ACGTTTGGTATTGTTGTTGTATGAAGATAGAAGTTAAATACACTACAATCGTGTTATCTCATTAGAACAAGAATGACCCGAGATAGGGGACAATATAACGGCAAAAAAAAAAAAAAAAAAAGATTACAAGGGCATGATACTTAAGCAACAACATTGGTGACAATCATATATGTAGCTTCAACATTAAAACGAAGACTGACATGTTCTGTTAAATGACAAAAGACATTGATTTTGCCAAGATAAATAAGAACCAACAGGAGAGTAACATGTGTTAAAGACACTTCGCCTAGTCCACATGAGTAAGACTAGACAAACTACAAAGAATAGATGAAGATGAAAACCATTAGTAGCAAAAAAAATCATTTCTAGCACTCACATGAAGTTTACAAGAACCATGTATGTAAAGACACGATCATTCGAACTTTTCGCTCAGTAGTGTTC
The DNA here is from genome assembly GCF_002127325.2 of Helianthus annuus. Lineage (NCBI taxonomy): Eukaryota > Viridiplantae > Streptophyta > Magnoliopsida > Asterales > Asteraceae > Helianthus > Helianthus annuus. The sequence continues at coordinate 47,888,237 of NC_035436.2, read as the reverse complement.
GGTATGTAGTTTTCGTATAGAATTTTATAGGTATATACGTTTTCGACCCCCCGTTTTATAATTTTTTTAGGTATATACGTTTTCGACCCTCGGTCGAAAATCTCAAGCTTCGCCACTGCAAACAAGGTGTGTAAAATAAATAACTGATACATATTTTGGGCAGTGTAATGTTATATGGTATACTAAGGGATATGACAGTCTAATGGTGGTTACAAGATAAGATACTAACAAGAACAAAAGAATGAGGTTAGATACATTCTAGAAAACAATTGTATAAAACATATATACAAAAAAATTGTTATAATATCAACCTTTTCTTTTCTCAGAGAGCATCTCTTGGTATATATTTTAGTAACCTACTAATTATGTTTGTTTAAAGTATATTAATTATAAAGTTAAATGTAATAAACTAAGTTTTCATCAAAATAACTAAATTATTAAGCATGTTTACATCAAATAAAAAAAATACAATCTAAATCTAAATAAAAGCTAATAAACAAAAACAATTTTTTTAATTCTAATAAGCCCTTATATCTGATTTAGTATAATTATCAATTTAGTTATAAGTGCATCATAGTTCCTCTACGACAATATTTTGATGACCAATATTGCCCAGACTGGAGCGGTTACGTACCGTGGATTGTAGGCTTAGGCGATTTGGGTCAGGGTAGGGTATCTGAAACCGTTTTGAGGGTAGCTGGCTAGTCGGACCGGGAGCCAAGGTTGAACTGGAAATTTGGGTGGTCGAACAAGAAATTGATTAAATTCTTCTCATTTGACCTATTTATTTTTATATTTATGACGTCATCCGGTCTGACGCATTTGACCATTGGACCGGTAGGTAGACAGGTTCGACATCCGGTCCAATACCGTAAACATTGCGATTATGGACCTCTATATGATAACTATTGGTCTAGAACATTAACTTACAAACAATAAGCTCATACGTATGAAAAAAGTCATTTAAATTTCATTCAACACAAGAATACTTACCCAATTAGTTACGCTTACATGAATTGGAAAGACAAAAGCAAATATACCACTACTGGATAGGTACACAATTTTTTAGTAGCCATGTTACAAAAAGAGGAGACAAGCTTTTACAAAAGAGGTTTGTTTAAGTTGTTTAAGATGTGAATCTACAAAACTTGTCTACAGAACCGTTGGTTTTTTTTTTTTAAGGAAAATTTCATTAAAACACACCTCTGACCCAACCAGACAAAAGACCATACAAAACAAAACTCCGACCTAAACGGGCAAAGAAAACCATAACGTTAGATATTCCCATATATTTTGAAGTTCTTTACACCTAAGAGATTTGTTCCAAGACTAGGGGTGAGCATAAATAGGTCCGGACCGATATTAACCGATAACCGACCCGAAAAGACACCTGAACTGGACCAAACCGAATCTTGTAGGGTTGAAAATCGGTTCCAATATTTATACTATAATCGGGTCGGGTCGGGTCGGTCCAAAAACAGGGTAAAAACCGAGATCAAACAGCTGGAACCGATTTATTAAACATGTAACAGATAGGTTTTTTTTATTCGGACTTTTGGCTCTAGGTTATGGGATAGTATAAGCAGCCCATTTGAGATATGATTTTTTATTACCTACTTAACTAATTCATGGCAAAAACAAGTCATCATTCATCATTCGTTTTTTGATCATTAACTTACGTTTGTTCGGTATTATGTTTGAATTCCTTGATTATTTTTGGATGTTTGGATATTTGAATTATAAAGTTTTTGTTTACGTCTTTCTTGCGTTTGGAAATGAAAATAGGAAATATATCACACACATCAACATTTGGTAACATGTTTTGCCAAATATTTCTTTCGGACATGTTAACGAACACTTGGTATGCAAAGAGTTTAACTCTGGATATTAGACGTTATCATGAAACATAAACAATCCATGAAGCTTAATTAACTTGCAAATTTAATAACTATCATGAAACATAAACAATTATATATCACAAAAGTATTTGCAGGTCGTTAAAATGAATTCAAAGTAGGCTTCACAGTTGACAATGAATAACAATTAAAGGAATTCAGACATAGAAAAAAACAATGTAATGGAATTCATACCTTTAATTTGATTGAATGGATTGAAATTAAGGACCCCATTGCTTAATTCCTAAATGTCATACACGATACAACCTAGTTTAATGACTCATTATTGGTCATTTATATGGTTTCTTTGTAGAGTGGCTTCAACTCATGGGTTTTGAACATGAGACACATATAGGGTCGGGTATTATACTTGGGAACGAAATACCCGATATGATAAATAACCGGAACCGATCCTATATTTAGGGTATGTAAATCGGGTATGATATTACGATCGAGTCGGGTCGGGTAATACTCAGGTCGGGTCAGGTATTAACAAATGCTCACTCCTATCCAAGACATAGGCATGAGCTATACCTACATTGAACACCGATTTTGAAGATTAATATAATATTCAATAACATATTATACCGCAAAAGAAATTAGAAACATGAATACATGTAGACATGTTTGCATGCTTAGGTCTGGTCAGCATGTATTTGTAGCACTTATTTTGACCCGTTTATCTTATTTAATGAATACATGTAGACATGTTTGCATGCTTAGGTCTGGTCGGCATGTATTTGTAGCACTTATTTTGACCCGTTTATCTTATTTAAGCACTTTACTTATGAGATAACCATGTTTCTAATCAAACTGTCTAGTATTTGTAGCACTTATTTTGACCCGTTTGACCCGTTTACCTTATTTAAGCACTTTACTTATGAGATAACCATGTTTTTAATCAAACTTTCTAGTATTTGTAGCACTTATTTTGACCCGTTTGACTTGTTTATCTTATTTAAGCACTTTACATACGATATTATTTTTTTATAAAAATGGCACGATAAAAATGAGCATTTTTATCTTTAAAACGAGTACACTATTGTTATATTTTTGGGAAAAAAATTCGAAAACCCAAATACTTAAAACGTAATGAAACCTAAAACAAAGATTTTGCAGTTGCAGGTTCTAAAACGCAATGGGTTCTAACATGGCCATGTTTATGTTTTAACATGGTCATGTTTTTGTTCTGCAATCTAGGTCTCTAAAACATACACTCCAGGTGTAAAACATAATGGGGTTTGACTTCTATTTAACATAGTCATGTTTCTGTTGCATGAGTTTTAACATGGGTATGTTTCTGTTCCAACGTGATGTTTATATTTTAGCATGATCATGTTCTTTGACATACTTACCTCACCTTTTCTAGGTCTAAACGTGTTAGGAAACTTTATCTGTAAGTATTGAAGAAAATCTCAATCAACTGGATCTCTGAAGAAGATAACAGTCCTGAAGAACACAACAAGATGAAGAAAAACAGTTAGGACAACCGAAAAGCAAAGTATCTACTACAAAGAATCTCAAGTTGATAAAAGAGTTGATTTGGATTATCAGAGAAGGTCGTTTCTGATGGATCTGATAATATTTCTGATGAAATATCATCAGTTTCTGACAAATTCTGATCATCAAATTTTCTAATGATTTGTTCACCAGAATTTCTGATGAAGTGGCTTATCAGAAATTCTGATGACAGACCCACTTGTCTAAAATCACAACTCTATCCTGCCACCCATGACCGAAGCATGACATTATTGGTTTTCATGATTACAAATGCAACTTGAACGATGGATTCAATGAATATGTCAAATTGCTACTTTATGCAGGACTTATTGCATGAATAAACAATTGTTTATTCATGCCCACAGCCGTCTATAAATAGAAGGCTCGAGAGGCAGAAGATACTTGAGTTTGAAGCCTAGCATTCACATATATACACTCAAACTCCAACTGCTCTTCTCACCCACAGAAATCAAGATTCATTTGTATTAGATAATAATCTTACAATCACCTTGTTAAACTAATTTGTTTCAAAGTGATATAAACTTGATAATTCTGTAGGTCTTGTTTCTTGAAAGTCTGATTTCCATTTCCGCACATCTTTTTCACATATACTGAAATCACTTGCCATATTATGTAAAAAGAAGTTGTTAAGGCCATACTGGGTCCAACAATTGGTATCAGAGCAGATTGAATAAATTATTTTCAAACGATCAATCGCTCTTCTTTTTTCTAAATATGGCCAGCTTTCAAACCTGGAATAATGCTTTTAACATTGGTTCTATGTCCAAACCTCCGACTCTGGTCAGAGAGGAATACCCCCAATGGAAAATCAGGATGGTCAATTTCCTTAATGGTCATGACCGAGCTCTGTTTCAATCCATTAAAAGGGGTCTACATATACTAATGACTGAAATACCAGCAATTCCAGCAACTGACCAAACACCAGGAATCCCTGCCTCTCGTGCTCCAAAAAGTGAAATAAACTGGAGCCCGGAAGACAAGGATCTGGTGATTAAGGATGAAAGAGCAAAATCACTCTTAATAATGGCCATCCCTAATGACATATTTTCACAAGTTGATGCTTGTGCATCAGCCAAGGAAATATGGGATCAGTTGGAAAATCTTTGTGAAGGAGAAGAAAGGATGAAGAGAAACAAGAGAACAAACAACGTCTCATCCTATGAAAGGTTTAAAAGTTTACCTAATGAAAAGTTAAATGATACATATCAAAGGTTCACAAAACTTTTAAACGAGCTAAAGAAATTTGGAATAACTAAATCAAATGATGAAAGAAACATTAAATTTCTTGATGCTTTGCCTAGAGAATGGAGAAGTCTCACAATGACTTTGTCCTCAACCTTAGAACTAGGAAACATGAGTCTTCATGACTTATATAGCATCCTGATCCCCAGAGAGGAAGAAATATTTGAAGAAACCATTCAAAGAGAGGGATCTTTAGCTCTTATCTCTAACTCACAAAGACAAACAACTTCCAATGATCCACAACCATCAAACAGCCAGGCCTTTGAAACTTCTGATTCATCATCAGATTTTTCAGCCTTTGTTGATGCAATAGCACTGCTCACCAAAACATTTGAGCAAAGGTTGAGGGGAGGAAGCCAAAGGTACCAGAGGAGTGATAGAAGGAGGATGGATGATAGATCTAAAGAAGATGTTAGATCTAAAGATAAGGGAAAGGCTGAGGTGGTGTGCTACAAGTGCAAGCAAAAAGGTCATTATGCATCTGAGTGTAAGACCAAGAAGCTGAAAGATGTTGCTTACTATGAAAAGAAGCTTGAGGAAGCGAAGAAGCAACAACAGCAAGTCAGCTTAATTGCTGGAGCAGATCTGGTACTGCGACTCAGGAAGCTCCAAGCACATGACTGGAGAGAGGAGCTTATTCGGCAACTTTGTCTCAAAGCTGGGTAAAATGGTAAATTTTTGAAATGAAAGGAACATCTGACCATTGAAGAAAGTAGCCTATAAAGGCTTAAGGTACATTCTGCTAAATCATGGTCAAAATTGTGATAAAGTTCTTTGTGATTTGTAACCAGTTTGAATAAAAAGAATCAAAAGATTTGCATTTCTGATAAGATATCAGAAAATCTGATAAAATTTAAGAGAATCTGATACATCATCAGAAAAATCTAACAAATTATCAGAATTTCTGGTAACAAATCAGAAAGCTTCTTAACGACTAATTATTTGAACAAGTTCATACATTTCATCACCTTTAGTCATAATTCAAAATTGACAAATTCATAATTTTTTTTGTTGTTTTGTTTTATCTTATTCTCTTTGGCAAACGTCACATGACAGAAGATTTTCTAAATATTATCAATAGGCGTAGAGATTTTTTTTCCCTTCTTTCTTCATTAAATACACTGAAATGACAACAGTAGGCAATCATGATAGAAAACTGAAAAATAGCCGCCTAAATCATTTAATGAAGAAGGGTTCAATCTGGGTTATATTTTAGATCACCTGATAAAACAATAAAATAACTAAGATTGTGGTAGACAAGATTCAGTGGGTAGATAACATTAATGACAGTTCTTAAAATTTGCTATACATGTCTACCACATTAAGCAAAGACAATCACCTTCATTTAGAAAAATCTCTTCATTTCCTTCTTCACAGATAAAGATCTTCACTTAAAAAAAAAAATGCTTACCATACAAGCTGATCGTTTCCCACTTCTTTTACATCCATACCACAACCTCAGACTCAGAACCAGTTTTGAGGGTCCTCTCTGGGATGGATGCCAAGCTGTGGTAAACATGCTTATGGCAAGTAACTTAGGAAATGCTCTAACTGGCAACATAAAAATATTCCCTGAAATTCTTCAAACATTCTGGCAAAACGCAAAATTATCAGAAAGTCAAGATAGAGGGTGGATATATGTTGAAAGTAAAGTTCTCAATCAAATGATCAGAATAACTGAAAAGACCATCAGAACAGCTCTTCAACTCAATGATGACAACAATGTTCTGATGTTCTCAGAAGATGAGATTGAAGAAACTTTGGAGCACATGGGGTACAATCCTGAAAATGATCCAAGAGCAATCAACAAAAATGGTTTCATCAAACCATGGCAGTTTCTAATCACTCAACTGGGTGCATGCTTCTCGAGGAAAACCAAAAATCATCATGAAGCATCTAACAAGTAGTTAGAAATTTGTCGAGCTGTCACATTGAAAGTTCCTTACAACTTGTCTTATTATCTAATGAGAGACTTTGCAAGCAACATGTGGTCAAGCATGCCATTTTTTATGTGTCCACGCTTTTTAGTGAAGATAATCACAAGTCAGCTGGAATTCGGTGGAATTCCTGCTGGTTATCAAAGAGCAGAGCTGATTCTTCAGCAAAATACAAGCATAGCTTTACTTAGACCAACAAATAAAAATTTTGGTTTAGTAACTGAACAATGGGTACTACTTGAGATTGAATATGGAGATGGAATAGATATTGATTAAAACCCCTCATAAATAGGTCTTATGTGTGTAGATGTTATGTAGTAGATATGTTCATATGGTATCAAAAATGCTACATGTTTTGCTTTAAATCTTGCTACATAAGTAATTTTTTTTCTCCAAGGAAAATCTGGTAAGAATCAAATAAAATCTGATAAGATTTTCATAAATCATTAGAATCTGATAAAATTTATCAGAAACTTCATCAAATTATCAGAATTTGATTCAAATTCACCAGATAGAACTGGAAATTTTTTATACAAATCATCAGATATTTGTTAAAAAAAAGGTGACAAATTGAGGGGGAAAATACATCAAATTCTGTTGACTTCTGTTGACTTTATTTAGAGAGGGAGACGATAAAAAAAAATGGAATTTTTGATTCAAAAAGAAAATGAAGATGAAGAAAGCTAATTGGACCTCCTCAAAAGAGTAGGGTCCACAAAGAAGGAAATGTGTCGTACAACCGATAATGTTTTTTTTTTCGGATGAAGCACTTAAGTGAAACTACAAAAAGAACAAGTTGAAAGGGCACAACCACGATTACACGATTAATCATCATTAAAGTTTTGATACCCACGATCTAACGGTTATATCATGAATCAAAAACCGACATCCTATGATCAAACGGTATAAAAGACAATTAATGATCCTTTAACCACCACTACATGACACGATCCATATATTCTCAACTCCATAAATCTACAAACACTCTGCTAACAATCCTCACTATATATAGCCCATAGCAGAAAATTCAAAAGGATCATACCTACCTCACAAGTCTCAAACCAAAGCAAAGCTCTCTACCTCACTCAAAAATCCCTAAATTTCAAACCCTAATTCAAAATGGCCGAAGTAAACCTCAACATCCCAATTGTTCAACATGATGTACCTTTCATTGACGATGATGAATTTATGCCAATGAAGGAAAACAATTTGCTGTTGAATACAGAGCACTCAGAATATGATGTGAGATGCCAACTTCTGATAGAATATCTCATGAACTGTCCAATTACAGGAGCTCTAACAAAAGAGAAAGAAGTACCAGAAAAACTGCTGCAACAATTTGTTCACACCTTTGATGAAGTTGAAGAAAACCAACTCTCTGCCCATGTATGGGAAAATGTTTCCGTAACATTAACTCCTACAAGGGTAAGAGAATGGCTTGAACTACCCATTCTTGATAACTATGTCGAAGCACCAAGCAGGAAAGAGCTATTAAGCTTTATTATTGAACTTGGTTACAAGAACAAGAAAGTCAACAAAATTGGTTCAATCAGAAGGAATGAACTACCAGCAATATGGCAAGTGATGATGGAAGTATTAAAAAAATGCCTCACTTCAAAAATTGGAGGAACTGATCAGATTAATCAAGCTATTCCAACAATCATGTATGGACTCATAACTGGGTTCAGAATTGATTATGGATTAGAAATTTTTAACCTGATCAAAAGGTTAATCATCACCAAAAATGGAAAAATAATCTCACATTTGCCATATCCGAGATTAATTTATGTTTTTATATATGAAACTTTTGCTGCAAGAGAAATGGAAATTCCAATTCTGGAAAATCTATGGAGATCAAACACAATGAAGGCCTGGAGTTCTAATCATGGATGGGAATCTGACAAAGATATCCCCATATTGCTAGAAAGCATGCTATGTTTCATTTCACAAGATTCACAATTCAGAATACAGCATGAGACTCTTCTAAACAAGTCAGACTCCACATCAGAAAGAGCCAGCAGAGAAGTTTTCAAATGCTCTTCATCACTGGAAGGAGATGAAGAACAAAAGTCAAAATCATCAAAAGAAGCAGAAGGAGAGAAAATTCTGATGATTACCAACACATCAAATGATGCTGAACATGATCAAATTCATGAAGGAAGAATTCATCCAGATTTTGATATACTACAAGAGTCAGCACAAGAACAGCATGCAGAATCACAAATAGCTGGAAGAATTCATGAAGAAGGTCAATTTGGTGCCACTGAAATTGAGACAACGGAAGTAATACATCATGAAGAATCTTATATCGCGGGTACATCTTTCTCAAGAACTGTTTTAGTTGATACTTACTCAAAATAAACTAATTCAGAAAGTTCAGTAAATGTTTCTTACAACTTAGAACATAAAGAAACTGAAATTGATAAAGAGGTTACTAGTGCTTATAATCTCAACTCTGAATCAGAAAATGAGGAGGAGTATGAGGTCTCAACAGATAGAGATCAGGAAACTGATCAAGGAAATCTGGAAAAAGGTGATATGTTTACCTTAAAAACTTATGGAGAATCACATCTTAATGTGATTCAAGGACATAAGGAAATCCAGGATGAGAGTATGTCACTCACCACTGGTGGAGATGATACTGGTAAACTTAAAGCTGCATCAAATTCTGGTAAAGCAAAAAGTGATCCTATCATTTCCAAAACAGTAGCAAATGTGTTTGCAGCTGGTATGTTAGCAGGAACATCTGTTATTCCAAATATCCTTGAAAAACCCATGAATCAAGAAAATCTGGAAACAATGTTGGAAAAAGCTTACAAAATCTGCAAAAGAAATCCAGTGGAAGAAAAACTCAATATGTTGCTGTCAGAAATACAAGGTCAAAGGGCTGAAATGAAGATATTATCAGAATCAGTGGAAGCAATAAAGAAACAAACTGATGATAACTCTGAAGCATTGAAGTCCCTTCAGAAGATAAAAGAAAAAGCACCAGAACTAAACATTTCTGCATCAGAAGTTCAAACGATTCTCACAGAAATATAAAAGATTAAAACACAAGTTGTGAATGTGATGGAGTCAAGACAGTCAAGCAGTAGAAATAAAGTTTTGGAAGAAGAAATTGCCATTCTAAGGGCAAGTAACAACAGTATCACAGATGCCCTTGAGAAGCTGTCAAAGGAATGGGCTGAAAACCAGAAGAAAACTCAAGATGAATTCAACCAAGCTCAAAAGAACATGGCCAACAACTCAAAACTGATGAGGGAAACACAACAACTAATGGAGAGAATGCAATTCAATGTTGCAAGTTTAGCCAAAGTGGATCCTCAAAAACTCATGAAGCAAATTCCTGATTCAAGTTCACATCAGAAGGCTCGAAATTCAATTCCTCACCAATCAACAACCACACCAATCACCAAAGCTGATACCACAGTGATGGGACCACCTCCAAATATTCCAAAAGAAGAAATGCTGAAAAGATTAGCAGCTGCAAAACCTCATGTAATTACAAATTTGAAGATGTTGGCTGCTGTTCCAAATCCAACAATATCTGATGATTCAGCAATAAGCAAATACATGAATATACAAACAATGAAGGAATGGGAAGAGGAAGGAGAGTCTGAAGCAAAGTCAAAAATTGTTAAGAGGAAAATCTCAGAATCCAAGTCTATCATGGTCAAAGTAATTGCCAGAGATGTAATGATATTTCCTTAATACAATCTGGTGAGCTACTACTTGACAAAGGAAGATGAAATACCAAGATCACTATCTCCTACTAGACTGGGCTTAAGAGAAGAAAGAATGAAAAGAGGGCCTTACAGCATTCACAAGCACAATGAAAATCTGGTAAAGAGAATTCTAAAGGTAGAAGAAGTGAAAGTAGCAACTGATGATATAGGGGGAACGTTTGTACAAAACAGATACACACTTCAAAGAGAAAAGGGGGATGAATAGAAAGTGACTGATGAAGAAATAGCTGACCAGTTGCATCCTTTAGACATTTTGTTCATGAAGGATAACTATGAAAAGGAAAAGAAAAATAACCAAGAGGTCAGAAGGGCATTAAATGGCATATCAAAAGCTGGAATATTGCTATTTGAAAGGATGGCTTTTTCAGACTTTGATCTATGCATAAATTATGAGCATGTGCATAACAAAAAGGTGTACTTTAGATCACCTAAGACAAAAGTTCCCTCAGAAATGCTAGATGATGCAAGATCTGGAGACATCATAATGCAAACAAGCAAAGATGGAGAACAAGAATATGGTGTAATCTTCAGAGATCAAGACAATAACAAAGCTCTGTTCAGAAGTGTGGACATCTGTAAGTACTCAAATCAGACCCTGAGGTATATCTTAAGAACCATGAACAGAAGACAGGAACATCTTCAGAAGATAGAAAAGAACTTGGAAGGAAGCAGGAAAGAAATTGAGCAAATGATTGAAGAATGGATTCAAGCAAGAGGATGGTATAAAGACATGTATGACAGCTGCAACAAATACATCTCCGACAAAAAGAAGATAAAGAAAGGAGATATGCATAAGAGAGTGAAGTTGAATTAGAAATAGGTTATTTTTATCTTTTATGTAATTTGTTTTTCAAAAACTCTAGTAACTGGTTTAAATTTTGCAAGTATTAAGTTTCCACTATTTGGAAAAAAAAAATTCATGAGATAGTTCATTTTCTTACAATACTTAGGGGGAAACTGTTAGGAAACTTTATCTGTAAGTATTGAAGAAAATCTCAATCAACTAGATCTCTGAAGAAGATAACAGTCCTGAAGAACACAGCAAGATGAAGAAAAACAGTTGGGACAACCGAAAAGCAAAGTATCTACTACAAAGAATCTCAAGTTGATAAAAGAGTTGATTTGGATTATCAGAGAAGGTCGTTTCTGATGGATCTGATGATATTTCTGATGAAATATCATCAGTTTCTAACAAATTCTGATCATCAAATTTTCTGATGATTTGTTCACCAGAATTTCTGATAAAGTGGCTTATCAGAAATTCTGATGACAGACCCACTTGTCTAAAATCACAACTCTATCCTGCCACCCATGACCGAAGCATGACATTATTGGTTTTCATGATTACAAATGCAACTTGAACGATGGATTCAATGAATATGTCAAATTGCTACTTTATGTAGGATTTATTGCATGAATAAACAATTGTTTATTCATGCCCACAGCCGTCTATAAATAGAAGGCTCGAGAGGCAGAAGATACTTGAGTTTGAAGCCTAGCATTCACATACATACACTCAAATTCCAACTGCTCTTCTCACCCACAGAAATCAAGATTCATTTGTATTAGATAATAATCTTACAATCACCTTGTTAAACTAATTTGTTTCAAAGTGATATAAACTTGATAATTTTGTAGGTCTTGATTCTTGAAAGTCTGATTTCCATTTCCGCACATCTTTTTCACATATACTGAAATCACTTGCCATATTACGTAAAAAGAAGTTGTTAAGGCCATACTGGGTCCAACAAAACGCAATTGGGTTTCACATGGCCATGTTTCTGTTTTAACATGATCATGTTTTATGTTTGAACATGATCATGCTTCTGTTAAACATGATCATGTTCTTTCAGATTCTACAACGTAAGGTCTAAATGCAATGTTGGGTTTCACAACATGATCATGTTTCTGTTTTAACATGATCATGTTAGTTACCTCACCTTCTAGGTCTAAAACGCGCTTTCACAACAACGTGATCATGTTTTGTTTTAACATGATCATGTTAGTTTAGTGTACCTCACCTTCAAGTTTCATTTTTAACATGATCATGTTTTTGTTAAACATGATCATGTTCTTTCAGTCTGTGGTTTCACAACATGATCATGTTTCTGTTTTAACATGATCATGTTAGTTTAGTTCGTACCTCACCTTCCAGGTCTAAAACGCAATGGTTGGCTTTCACAACATGATCATGTTTTGTTTTAACATGATCATGTCAGTTTAATGTACCTTACCTTTCATGTCTAAAAACCGCAATGAGGTTTCACATGGTCATGTTTCTGTTTTAAAATGGTCATGTTTTTGTACTCCAATACACTCCAGGTCTAAAACGCAATGGGCTGAAAACACAAAAAAAAATGTGTTTTTTTCATTGTGTTATAAAACGCAATGGATTAAAAGCATAAAACAAATTTATTTTTTATTGTGTTATAAAACGTACTGGACTAAAAACACAAAGAAATATGTTGTTTCTAAAACGTAATAGACTATAAACACAAAGAAATGTCCTTTTTCTAAAACGCAATAAGCTAAAAACGCAAAGAAATGTCTTTTTTTTTTCTAAAACACAATGAACTAAAAACAAATAAATGTGTTGTTTATAGAACGCAATGGAGTAAAAACACAAAAAAAAATGTGTTTTTTCATTCTTTTTGTAAATCGCAATGACTTGATTCAAAACCTCAAATCGTAAAACACAATTCCAAAATTTCTTATACAGATCGAAGCCGATTTCTTTGGATTTCTTCAACGATTGACGAAATTTGAATGTTAGAAAGACTTATTAACAATCGAGTCGAACGAATCGAGTGATTCACTTCAAAATCACGGGAAAAATGAGAAATTGTATGAAATGAAACTGGGTTTCTTCAAAAAAAAGTTGAAGAACACGTTGATTGGAGGTGTTTGAATCACTGCTTGATGATGAAAATCGCACCATGATATAGGATTATTGAATAGAAAGTGAAGAAAATGTTGAAGATGATGAGTTTTTGAAAATAATGGGTTTTGAAGTTGCAGGGAAACACAAAAGGAGAAGATGAGATAAGATTGACTAAAATACACTTCTCATTTATTTTTCAATTTTACTACATGTCACAACCCTATTTTGTACTACCCAAACTATACTTCTTATTTGATTCTCTCCATATCTTTTATACTTAATTCAGAGTAAATATTTTTTATATCTTTTATGTTTCTAGATATTCATTCTAATATCTTGCAGGTGTCTTATGGTAGATCGATTGCTAAAGTTAAAGGGGCCAACATGAGAGGGTTTTTTTTTTTTTTTTTTTTTTTTTTTTTTTTTTTTTTGTGAATCACTGATGTAAAGAATCACTCCTTTCTTTGTCATTGAGGCAACGTTTGGCTCTAAGGGCATGCATGTGTTGTGTGTGTGCGCACACGTGTGTTCATTTATGCTTTGAGTTTTGTTTTGAATAGTCTGGTCGTAGTTCTCTTCAAATTAATATTTACTAGTATGTTACCCGCCGCGCCTTGTGGCGGCGTAACGTACAGTGACTCGAACTTATATCGTTGAAACGTACACATACAGTAGCTTGAATTTATACCAGCTCGAAATGGACAAAATTTACGTCAAAACATAGATCAACTAAACATATTTCAACTAAAGAATTAATGTAGCCCAATGAAACATGCAAAACAAAATATGAACACTTGATCAATTTTGGATGATTATTCATACAGTTAATCCACATATGAGGTAGAAACTTGCATAACTATAAAGAGAACTTAAATCATCCAACATATATATAGTTATTGGTGGAATCCTGCCATCAGCTTCCTAACTAAATCTCATTTACAATGAATAAGCATGAAAGAAGACATAAAGAAGACACCCAAAACTGAAAAGTAACTGCAAACATGAAACATGTATAGAGAAGCTTGATAACACAGTAATTTCAGGAAAATAAAATATAGATACCTGGACAATGAAATCCACCTAACAACGAAATCCAAAAGTAAGCTCCAATTCTTGCAAAACGGGAAAAAAGAAGCAAATTAGCATAAATGGTTAGCATAATCTAAACTCTGAATCCTGAACCTTAAAGCTACCGACTCAGACACTCGGACAAATATCTTAACCCAAACAAATAGTACACCAGTTTGGACCCAGAAAACAAAAGAGATAAGTACAATGGGACATTGTATGGCTACACGGTATGGAGGAATGGCCTCCACCATCTTGGACCGGCGCCGGGCCAAACACCACGCCGCCCCCTCCCGGCTTCGTCCTCCCCGTCCTCTGCCAGACGTCTGCGACGGTCCACAAAAGGACAAAAACTCTCCCTCCCCCTCTCACACACTCCTATACATATCTGATTGTCTGCCTCTTCTTCGTTTTGATAATTCTGATTTGGTGACTTTTGCACCCTAAGAACTAAACAATATATAAGAACAAATTTATTCAAATAAATCAAAGTTGAACAGATTACAGTAATCAAGCCTCACCATTCAACAGGCGAAACCCTAAGTGCAGCCACCGTCCTTTGTCGAGTACAACAACCACCGTTCATCATGACGCCGGCGAGGGAGGCAGCCGGAAGAGTGACAGGCCCCTTTTATCTCGAAAACCCTCTCCTTCGCAATCTCTCTCTTCTGATTCTCTCCTTGTCTCTCTTACTGTGATCATCGTCGTTGCTCAAGACGGTCATACCGTTACCGTCGTCACTGTTGACTGCAGTTGCGGTTACCCGACATAACCCCACCACCATGTACGGCGGACCCGTCTGTCATGTCGACGCCGGAGAGCCATGTGCGGCGCGTCCACCATGTTGAAGCCGGAGACTTCTCTGTCTCTGTCTCCCATCTCTTCTCCCATCTCTCTCTCTTTCTCTCTAGACAGTGTTTCTGGGTTAGGGTTAGCCGGTTAGGTTTTGAAGAAAGAAAGGGCGGTGGGTACAGATGGCTTAGTACTGTTCATTTCTACTGTTCATTTCGTTTTGTTTTTAATATGTATATAAGAGAGAAAGGGCGGTGGGTACAGATGGCTTAGTACTGTTCATTTCTACTGTTCATTTCGTTTTGTTTTTAATATGTATATAATATAATATAATATAATATAATATCTTGTTTGTTACATCCAACAATTTTTAGTCGATTGTTCATGTAATAGCTTGTTCAATAAATCGAATTATTCGACAACCCAACTAGTGAGACACTATTTCAATCCATTTACATCTTCACCTTTGAAGTTGTATTGAAAACACATTAGTACAACCATGACATCTTATCTCTTTAACTCTATATTATAAACATATATTAGCTCGTTATGATATTTAAAAATTGTTAATTAGATGGCTCTTATCTAAAAAATAATTATTTGCATAAAAGCTGATAAAAAAACTTTTTACCTAACTAATATTCCAACAATAAACCTTTTAAGAAACGTGTTTATCATTTTTATACATTTGTTAAAAGAGGTCGAATATTCCTGTTTCTTTTAAGATTCTTGAGTAATCCAAATCTAAACATTTTTTTTCTTCAATTTTAATGTGTTTACCATCTACTTGTTACCGATGGGTTTTTTTTTTTCAGTATACGAGGATGAGGTTTTTATTACTAAATAATCTCGACAATAAAGCATTTTTACATGGCAAAAAATATTATCTAGTTATTTACATATTTAAAATATAATATATAACTAATGATAAAAGATACTATAAGTAGTAAGGTCTAAATAAAATAAAAAAAATTAATAAATAAATAGATAAGAATAATAACAATCAAAGTTGTTGTAATTGTAAGTAACTAGTGAGATTACTCGTGCTCTGCAGCAGGCTTTCGGTCAACATCGATTCGATTTGTTACATTACTGACATTTGGTGTATCAATCAACAGAGATACATCCCGTAGGATATCAATTTGTGTTTACATCAAATAAAAACCATAAAAAGGAATGCCAGTACTGGTAAGGAAAGCCAAGAACTTTGGTGATGATTTCCAACTTTATTTTGTTGAAGGATCAAGGGAAAAAACTGAATACAAATATCAATATTGAAGAAGATCAAAAATTTTCAGTCAAGCAATGGCTTCAAGGGATGCTTCCTTTTGGAAGGAAGCTATTCAAGATGAAATTGATTCTCTCATGCAAAATAAAACTTGGAAGTTGACAGATTTACATTCTGGATGTAAACCATTAAGATGTAAATGAATTTTCAAAGGAAAATGAAAGTGGGTGGAAGCATTAATAAATTTAAAGCCAGGCTGGTGATACAAGGCTTTAGACAAAAAGAAGGAATTGACTTCTTTGATACATATGCTCCAGTAGCTAGAATATCCATAATCAGGTTGTTGTTGTTGTTGGCTTTAACATCTATCCACAATCTTGTAATTCATCAAATGGATGTTAAGACTGCATTCCTGAATGGTGAATTGGATAAAGAAATATATATGAAACAACCAGAAGGTTTCATTCAGGAAATGAACATAAGGTTTGTAAGCTAGTTAAGTCTTTATATGGCTTGAAACAAGCTCCTAAGCAATGGCATCGAAAATTTGATGATATTGTGTTGTCAAATGGTTTTATACTTAATCAAGCTGACAAATGTGTATATAGCAAATTGAATCCTCATGAAAAGTAGTTATAATTTGTCTATATGTTGATGTCATGTTGATATTTGGTACTGACTTAGGTCAAGTTATTAAAACCAAAGAGTTCTTGTCATCAAAGTTTGCCATGAAAGATCACTCGGGGGAATAATGGTATATCAATTTCTCAATCGCATTATGTTGAGAAGATCTTGAAAAAATTCAACAGTTTGAATTGTTCTCCAGTTACAACTCTTATTGATCCTAACATTAGGCTAATGCCTAATTAAGGTAGCCCCATATTTCAACTTGAATATTCCAAAGCAATAGGATGTAGCTTATGTGGTGGGAAAACTAAGTAGATATACAAATAACCCGAGCACACATCATTGGCAGGCAATAAACAAATTGTTTAAGTACCTGAAAGGAACGATAAACTATAGTTTTGTGCTATTTGGGTTTTCCCTAAGTAAATGAAGGTTTACTGATGCAAGCTGGATAAACAATATGGAAGATCATTCTTCCACAAGTGGATGGGTGTTCCTACTTGGTGGAGGTGCTATCTCTTGGGCTTCAAAGAAGCAAACTTGCATCACAAAATCAACAATGGAATCTGAATTTGTAGCCTTATCAGCAGCTGGTAAGGAAGCTGAATGACTAAGAAATTTGATCTTTGAGATTCCTTTGTGGCCAAAACCGATCACTTACATCTATCAGATGTGATAGTGCAACTACTCTGGCTAAGTCTTACAACCAATTGTATAATGGAAAGTCTAGACACCTAGGTGTTAGACATAGCATGGTTAGAGAATTAATCATGAATGGAGTTATATCTGTTGATTATGTAAGATGTAACACCCCGAAAACGGGTTTGGTAATCAAATCACGTTAATACTAAAAGACGGGTAAAGTACCGTTAGTGGTAAAATTAACCCGATGAATATTAGGATTTTAAATAAATAAACCTAATATTAAATAAAAGTTGAATAAAGGCTTTTGAGGAAAATAACGTTTATAAAAGGCCCGAGTTAACGGGACTTAAAATAAACTGAGTCATAAATTCCCCGAACCCACTAAGTTAACTAGGAATGTTTAACCTAGTTAATAAGTGGGAATATTGTTAGAAATAAGTAGGTTGTGGCCTACTTCATAACTAACCAAACATGAGGGGCCAAAGTTGGATAAGTTGAAAGTTGTATTATAAAATGAAATGAACAAAACAAAACACACATAGTGTGTGTGTGTTCTGGACGTATGGTGCGACCAGGAGAAGCTCCCATGGAGCTCTAACCCTAATTTCAACAAAATCATCAAGTTGAAGGTCAAACTGACGCTCAGATTCACAATTGAACGTGAATTAATGATCACCCAAGCTAGGGGATCACAAGGTATGTAAAATTTTGATGATTCTTGAAGTTGTGAAATTTGATGAATATCATAATCCGCGAATTTTGGATGAATTATTGAAGTTATGGCTGAATTGTGATGTATAATTTCTTAGGAACAAAACCTTAAGTGAAAGTTATACATATATTGCCATGAATTGAATGATTAGATGATTTACCACACTAGTATAAGTGGGTTTTAATCATATGATGAAATTGATGATATGATTGTGTTTAGAATCATCATACATGATAGTAATAAGGAAATACTTGAACAAATTGTGTGTTTGAGTATATAATCATAATTACGATGAAATGGGTTTTGTATGATAAAATGAAAATGATGATAGATTCATGTTAAAATGATGTTTGATATCATCATGTGTGTAACACCTCGAAATTTTGTGTCCAATAATGTGTTAACACGTGACATTAGATATGAAATAAAGGACTAAAGTTGACAAACCTTGAAGTATGTAAATTCGAGGGTTATAAATGCCAACAAAGGGTAAATATACTGTATAGTAAACCTAAAACGATGCTCGTACCTTCAAACGAATAAATCATGGATCGTACGGAAGCGAAACGCGGAAGAAAGTGAGAGATTACAAGCTGCAGGGGTTAACTGTGTCAACATGTTTAATTATACCTCTGAGTGACCCTTTGACGAACCCGAGGCTTTGTAACAGTAAAATACGCTCACTATAATGTACTATATAAATTCCGCGAAATTCCGTTTTAAAACGAGAAAGTTATGATCAAATTCGTACGAGAGGGGTTAAAAGCGTCAACAGTGAAAGTTAAGGATTTCCGGATGGTAATTAAACTAACTAGGGACTTAACAGTAGGGTAAAAGGCACGAGGCCCTTAATTGTAATTAACCGAGGGTCAAATCGCAAAGTTACCCCTTCAAACCCGAATGGTCAGGTTATTAATTACAAAGATTTAGTTAATCATTACAAAAGATTTTAAAAATCTTTGAAAATAGCCCTTACGGACCGCAAAGGTCCTGCCTTACGGACCGTAAGGGGGTGAAAGGGTAAAAGTTGTTCCGCCATAGGCTTACGGACCGCAAGGCCCAAGCCATACGGTCCGTAAGCGATGCCCAGCGACAGAAAGTTGGCTGTTGGCTGTTTAAAACGGTAGAACATTAAAGTATGGATCTCCCAGAGGTATGGGCGACCCCTAATCACTCCCTAGCACTAGAGGACACATGTTGATGATCAAGGAGCATGGGTAGACATGTTTGTCAATAATCTAGGGCCTTAAGAGCAATATATAAAGGCCTCATTGCACAACAATGTTCCTCACATCTTCTCTTGCATCTCTGATCATCTTTGGAGCTCAAGACTTCTATCTAAGCTTCACATTTCGTGCATAGGACTTCTGTAAGTTGGTTCAACCCTTTGTGGTTTAGTTTTTGCTTAGTTTTAGCTTAAAAGTCAATCCGTCATAACTAACGGTTGACTTAACGGTTAATCACAAATGGTCCAGTGATTTACCGAATCAAAGATAGTTATGTGTTGGTATTTATGTGGGTAATAAACCCTTAAAAGGGTTCCTCCTGATCACCACTCTAACCAGTTCAAATGGCGAGTCAAACATGCTTAGAAAAAGTCAACAGAAAGCTATTTTGCGATCTTACATATAATCTGTAATGTAGATGATATGTAACCTGTTTAAACACTCATAAAACATGATAACAAGTATATTAACAAGTCTAAGCTTGTTTGATCCGGCCATTTATTGTTTTGACCCGGTTCGGAACCGAATGTCGCAAAAGTTTGACTTTTGCTTTGACTTCAGTTCTGACCCGTTTTAGTGCAATGTAGATATGCCTTAGGACTCTCTTAGGACCAGGTCACATGATGGTATAACCCTCGGTGACCGGTTCGTTGTTTGTCCGAGTCTTTTACGCGTTTCCGTAAATTGCTTAAAAGTGGACCGTAACGCCCTTTTTAAATTAAAACGAGAATTTCGGACACGTGAAGGAATCATAACCTTAGTTACTGATTTCTAAACATGTCCCTAAAATTTCATGTCAATCCGAGGTCCAGAATAAGAGTTATGCTAAATAGCGCAAATTACGGAACTTTAGTAATTTAATAGCGCAATTAGCATAACGCCTATCTAAACCCAGATTTCGACACCAAACCTTTTACTCACTGTTGTAAAATAATATTTTGGGAATTTTAAAGATTTTTAATTATTTTTAAACTGCTCATAACCTGCGGTTATGGCTACGGTTCGGTAAATACCGAATATGCCCTTTTCGGCCATAACTTGAGTTCTACAAGGTCTTTTGACCCGATTCCAGTTGCTACTGATTTTAAATAATAAATAAAGTATTTTAGACTTTATAAACTGTTTGGGAAACTCAGATTTCCTGTAGAACTCTAAAAACCTCTTTTTAATCTTTAAAAAGACCGAAATACCCCTACGGGGCATAATATCAACTTAAACTCGTTACGGGCATTATGGAAGGTATCCTACTGATACCACAACCTCTTTAAAGTATATTGACTTAGGAAAACAGTGTAGGACTCTTACGGTTACCCGTTGCGCCTTTTTGCGCGCACGGTTCGGCTTATGTAACTAGTTTACATAAATTAGCCGATACGGGCCAAACCATATTGTTTTGACCCCAAAATCCAGAGTGTGAATATTAAACCCATATAAAACAAGCCTTCAAACTTGTTGGGTCAGAATCACATTCCATTCCCGGTTTTCGCCTTTCACGCGATTAAACTGTATCTATCCTTGAAACTGACCGGTCTAGGCTACGGCTAATATAAAGTCCCGTTAGGATTCTAATAGGTTATTTTAAAACCTTCGTTCCAGAATAGGAGCCCAGTAAAAGATATCTGTGATTTAATCAATTAAGGACTATACTTGCAAAGGTAAATACTTTTAACTTATTTTCCGTATTACGGGCTTGGGGTACGGTATCTAAAATACCGCTTGGTAGGGCAATTGACCCCAACTCATTTGTAGTTGGGTATTATCAATGTGACCCATTTAAAAACTTGTTTTGTTGGCTTAACGCCTTTGGGGGCTTAATGACCATGTCCCGGATATCCTTGGCATCATTTTACGAAATGGCCACGACCTAGACATCCGGGTGTAGGCGTACACCTGGCATTGTGTCTATATTAATTAAAGGTGTAACCGTTGGTTTACCCACCTCGGTTTTACGCTATGTGGTGTGTCTATTAAACTTTAACCCGGCACGACCCGGGCGACCGAACGCATAGCAAGCATGTAATTCTTTACAAGATTTAACTATAAATTATCCCAAGTTATAAAAAAGTTTGTGCCTTGTGCATTCAAATCAATTTTAATAAACATTTTACAAAAGGTGTCGGTTGAATGTATTTACCAGTGTAAACTGACGTATTTTCCCAAAAAGATTAACTGCAGGTACTAAACGTAATCGGCTGGCTATAGCTCCTTAGCATCTTAAAGAGTCTCGCAAGCATTTGATGCCTTGTCTGATGAACAATACTTTTTATTATTATTTTGATTCCCCTGTGGATGCCATTCGACTATTTGTGATACATTCGATATTACAATCAATGGTTGAATTATATTTATCTTTATGCTTCCGCTGTGCATTCATATAATTGTGTGGTTTGACTATATTGTGGCCAACTACGTCACGGTAATCCCCCACCGGGCCCACCGGTGAGACACGTGGAAATCGGGGTGTGACAGGTTGGTATCAGAGCCAACATTGAGTGAATTAAACACTATCCTAATGTGTTTAATCTCAGTGACACAATTGCACATACTTGAGTCTAGACAAGAACATAGGACAAATTCGAATTGTTATTCCAGTTTGTCTTTTAATTGTTATTGTTATTTAAAGTTTTAAAAGCAGGAAATATGCCGCCTGTAATTTTCCGAGGAAGAGGAAGAGGAAGAAGAGGCAGAGGAACGATCATTACTCACCATGATCACGAAGATGGACCTTCAAACACACGAGCTCCTTCCAGTACGAGGAGTGAAGAACCACAAAGGCGAAGAGACCTTTTTGAACCTGCGAGACATTCTACCTCGCATAGCACGACGCCCTCGTATCGTCACTCGTTCGGGCCAGATTCCGAAAATGATCCCAATAACCCTCAACCCTCCTACATACCTCTGCAGCGTTCGGTATCGCACCGTGCTTTTAACGACCCCACTCCTTACTTCAGAGGCCAGTTTAACCCAGCAGATTACATTCAGGAACCTGCAGGCTTTGTCCCATTAGGACCACAGGATCACTTCTCAGAAGACCATATGGATGAGGACACTGATCCAATCGAACCTGCTCGTGGTACGCCCACACATCCTATCGAGATCTCAGATGGGTCTTCTTTCCATGGCACACCTTATCAGGGCCCAGATAGCTTCCAGGCGTTGTTCAACCAACATGAGTGGTACTATACGCCATCTCATCAGACACCACAGCAACAACAACAAGATCCCTCCGAGGATCCACGCTTCGTGGCAGTTACGCCACCACCTCCGCCACCGGTTCAACCAGTAATGCCTGATCCGCCGAGGCGTGGGAGATCGGGTGCTCGTATGTCCACCCGAGGAGGGGAATTTCATTTCAGCACCCCCCGCCACTCGAGTGCTAGTCACTATCCGTCAGTACCTGAAGAAGGACCTTCAAGTCTAGTACAGGAGGCGAACTCCGCACCAGTTGCACCATCTTCGCCACCATTTAGGTATGACCACCCAATACCTGCATATACGGGTCCAACGGCATATAACCCGTTCGAACCGTCGACGCACGCACATTACAATTACAACTATGAGCGCGACCCATATGTGGTAGCGGCTAGGTATAATGCCCGCTATCCTGACGGAGCTTTTGGAAACATGGGGATACCGGACTACTCAGCTCATGGGTATCCAGCACCTCCTAGACCTCCAGTTCCACAACCGGCGCCACAACCACGTTTTTCTCCGCCCGAACAAGAAGAAATCCTCCACCGCTTAACTCGTGTGGAACGGGATTTCGAGGAAGAACGAAAGAACAACAGGGGATTCCTTAAGGGCCTAGCGAACCTGTTGAAGGGCAAGAAGAAGAAACGCGACTATTAGTCCTTATATATGATCTAATGTAATGTTTATTTTAAATCAAGTCCCTGCGTGGACATTTATTGTATTCCAGTCCCTACGTGGACTTATCTTTGTAGTCCCTGTGCGGACACCTATCTTGTATTAGTCCCTGCGTGGACTTGTCTTTTATTAACCTCTATGTAGGTATGTACTTGTTTAAAAAGTCCCGTTTAAGGCAGCGTGTAATCGTAATTGAAGTTATGGAATGTTATATTATAAATTGCATTTTGTTATTATATATGAAATAAATCAAAATCATTCCTTTTAATTTAATCTGCCTAAATAAAGAATCTTAAGAGTGAAACCTAGCCAGGTGTCTTTTAGACCCGGCCAAAATGGTAAGACCTAATTAAAAGATTCAGATTCTCTGTTAACCTCTGTAATCATGTTAACGTTCATGGCAGATGTGATTCGTTAAAATCGCACGCGTCATTCTTATATAAGAATCCTTCTAAGGATTTCAAAGCCCAATTTAATGATATAATAAATCATGGATTAAATCATCAATGAAGATGATCACTTGTTAAACGTCCATTAGCGATGTAGTGCCTACGGGCCAAATTATCAAACATCCATTAGTGATGTGGTGCCTATGGGCCATAATCATTGTCATAATAAGACAAAGGACAGTGGTGGTCTATGACTCCCTGTCAGAAAGGGTAAGAAGGACTACGGTTAAAACCTTCATACCTTGATTCTCTATAATCTCGGCTAATATTATATAACGTCCTCGTGACTAGGCTTTATGCCACTAGCAATATTAATTGTAATTAGGATAAGTATGTTCAAATCCTAAATAAAAGTGAGTAACAAATTAACCAGATATGGTCTTTGTTACCATGGTTAATGAATTGCCATAAAAGACAATTCAATAATAAACTCCTAAATAAAATTTTCGTTATCTTCTGTAACAGATTCAAGTTACCATGGCTGAACCTAATGGAGAAAATAGTCATACGAGTGAAGACGAATACGATAACGCCCAAGTACATTTAACGGGCGCTCAATTAAAAGCTCTTGTCGACAACGCTGTTCAGGCAGCTCTAGATCGACAATACGAGGAACATACCGAATCTCGGAGCAGAACCGTATCCAAACCACCTTCCAAGCCGAAAACACACTCAAAATCCCACAGCAAACCCCTGTCAAAGCCCAAAAAGGACGACGATAATCACTCGTCCAATGAAAACAGCGTTCGTCGTGAAAGGGAGTATACTGATGCATCCCGTGCCAGGGGCTGCACCTACAAGTACTTCGTGTCTTGTAAACCCCGAGACTTCACTGGGGAGAAAGGCGCAGTCGATTGTATGACGTGGCTGGATGAGATGGACACTGTGGTGGACATCAGTGGTTGTGCGGAAAGGGGCGTGGTAAAGTTTGTGTCGCAATCGTTTAAGGGCGAGGCCCTGGCTTGGTGGAGGGCGTTGGTTCAAGCCTCGGGAAAGGCTGTGCTATACAGCATGACATGGGAGGAATTCATTTCTCTCATCAAAGAAAATTACTGCCCTCAACATGAGGTGGAAAAGATAGAATCCGACTTTGTATCGTTGGTGATGACAAACCTTGACTGCCAAGCTTACCTAACGAGCTTCAACACGATGTCTCGGTTGGTTCCATATCTGGTAACCCCGGAGCCAAGGAGAATCGCTCGTTTCATCGGTGGGTTAGCCCCCGAGATTAAGGCAAGCGTGAAGGCCTCTCGGCCAACGACCTTCAGATCTGTGACCGACTTATCTTTGTCCCTCACTCAGGATGCGGTCCGGCAACGGTCGCTGAGGAACAAAGAAGCCGAGAAGAGGAAGCGTGAGGACGATACCTCATGAAGGTCGGGCAAGAAACACCGTGGGAACGGTGATAACAAGAGAGGGTCAGAGTCGAGGAAAGATGGGCAACAATCTGGAGAGAAGCCCAAGTGCAAAAACTGCCAGAAGTATCACTTTGGGAAGTGTAGGCTCGGGTCAAACTCACAGTCCTAGTCGAAGTCGTATGCTTGTGGACTGTGCAAGTCCAAGGACCACAAGACTGTGAACTGCAAGAAGATAAAAGATGCGACCTGCTATAACTGCAATGAGAAGGGGCACATTGAAAGCAACTGCCCCAAATACGCCAAGAAGCCGGAAGAAGCCAAAAAGAATAATTCAAGAGTCTTCAAGATGGATGTGAAGGAAGCTTTGCAGGACGATAACGTAATCACAGGTACTTTTCTCGTAAATAATATCTTTGCAAGAGTACTTTTTGATTCAGGCGCTGATAAGTCCTTCGTAGACCAAAAATTCTGCAAATTGCTGAATATGCTTGTCAAAACCTTAAATGTGAATTACGAGGTAGAGCTAGCAGATGGCACAGTAGAAACCGTCTCCACTATACTAGATGGATGTGTGATATCCATTAAGAACCACTCTTTTCCTCTATCTCTACTTCCCTTTAAACTGGCTGGTTTTGACATAGTTCTGGGTATGGACTGGTTATCCCACAACCAGGCCCAGATCGTCTGCAACAGAAAACATATAGTGCTAAAGACTCCGACTGGTGAATCGCTTACCATTCGAGGAGATACGCAGTATGGATTGCCCGAGAACGTAACTATGCTCAAGGCTTCAAGATGTTTGAAAAGAGGCTGTGTCATCTACATGGCACAGGTGATTATTGAAGAGCCCAAACCGAAGATAGAAGACATTCCCGTCATTTCGGAGTATCTTGAAGTTTTCCCCGAAGATCTACCTGGGTTGCCACCAGATAGGCAAGTGGAATTCAGAATCGATATCATCCCTGGAGCAGCTCCTATTGCTAGGGCACCTTACAGGCTAGCACCAACCGAAATGAAGGAGTTGAGGACACAGCTGGATGAACTGTTAGCGAAAGGTTTCATCAAGCCTAGTTCATCTCCCTGGGGAGCACCTGTCCTGTTTGTTAAGAAAAAGGACGGATCGATGCGTCTGTGCATCGATTATCGCGAACTTAATAAGGTCACGATAAAGAACAGATATCCCTTGCCGAGGATCGATGATTTGTTCGATCAGTTGCAAGGGGCTAGTTATTTCTCGAAGATCGACTTGAGGTCGGGCTACCATCAGCTGAAAGTCAGAGATGAAGACGTACATAAAACAGCATTTAGGACTCGTTACGGTCACTACGAGTTCCTAGTGATGCCTTTTGGGCTCACAAATGCACCGGCTGCGTTCATGGATCTCATGAATCGCGTCTGCAAGCCGTACTTGGACAAATTCGTCATCGTTTTCATCGACGACATTCTTATATACTCGAAGAACAAAGCTGACCATGAGAAACACCTTCGCTGTATTCTCAAGCTGCTACATCAGGAGAAACTCTATGCCAAATTCTCTAAGTGCGAATTCTGGCTGCGAGCAGTCCAATTTCTAGGACACGTTGTCAGCGAGCGTGGTATCCAGGTGGACCCCGCTAAAGTAGAGGCTGTCATGAATTGGCAAGAGCCAAAGACGCCTACTGAGATTCGTAGTTTCCTGGGGTTAGCAGGATACTACAGGCGATTCATTGAAAATTTTTCAAGGATTGCTGCGCCCTTAACCTCCTTGACCAAGAAGAAGGAAAAGTTTGTTTGGGGCCCTAAGCAGCAAGAGTCCTTTGATATTTTAAAGCAAAAGCTAAGCAACGCCCCAGTGTTGACACTACCGGAAGGTACCGAAGAGTTCGTAGTTTACTGCGACGCGTCACACACTGGCATGGGGTGTGTGCTCATGCAAAAAGGCAAGGTTATTGCCTATGCGTCGAGACAGTTGAAGGTGCACGAAAAGAATTACACCACCCATGACTTGGAGTTGGGTGCCGTTATGTTCGCACTAAAACTGTGGAGGCATTATCTGTACGGAATCAAGTTTGTGATCTATTCAGATCACAAGAGCCTTCAACATCTGTTTAACCAGAAGGAATTAAACATGAGGCAACGCCGTTGGATGGAAACCTTAAATGATTATGATTGTGAAATCAGATATCATCCCGGCAAGGCGAATGTAGTCGCTGATGCCCTGAGTAGAAAAGAAAGGGTGAAACCCATCTGAATCAATGCTAAGAGCATTGAAGTAAAGAATAATCTGATTGAAAGGGTGTTAGCTGCACAGAGAGAAGCTGTGTTGGAAGCTAACTATCCTAAGGAGAAGCTGGGAGTGACTGAGGAGCAGTTAACTCTTAGCAAGGATGGAATTTTACGGTTGAATGGGCGAATATGGGTTCCTATTTATGGAGGACTACGGGATGTTATCCTCCAGGAAGCCCATAGTTCCAAATATTCTGTCCATCCTGGAGCAGATAAAATGTATCAGGATCTAAAGGCAAATTATTGGTGGATAGGCTTGAAAAAGTATGTAGCCGCTTATGTAGCCAAATGCTTAACTTGTGCGCAAGTCAAGGCTGAGCATCAAAAGCCGTCTGGCTTGCTACAACAGCCTGAACTTCCTGAATGGAAGTGGGAATGCGTAACTATGGATTTTATTACCAAGTTACCCAAGAATAAGAAAGGAAACGACACAATATGGGTTATAGTCGATAGACTGACTAAGTCAGCTCATTTCTTACCCATCAAGGAGACTTATAGCTCCGACACATTAGCCCAGTTATACGTTGATAAGATTGTAGCCCTGCATGGCATACATGTGTCTATTATCTCTGATCGAGATACTAGATACACGTCTCATTTCTGGAAAAGCTTCCAGCAATCTTTGGGCACACGTTTGAATTTTAGTACGGCTTACCATCCTCAGACAGACGGTCAGAGTGAGCGTACTATTCAAACGTTGGAAGACATGCTACGGGCATGTGCTATCGATTTGGGTGGTAGTTGGGATAGGAACCTACCACTAATCGAATTCTCCTACAACAATAGCTACCATACCAGCATAAAGGCTGCGCCTTTCGAGGCATTATACGGTAGAAAGTGTAGATCGCCTGTTTGTTGGGCGGAAGTTGGAGAGGTCCAATTATCAGGACCAGAGATAGTCTTCGAAACAACGGACAAGATTGTCCAGATTCGAGAACGTCTCAAAGCTGCCAATGATAGGCAGAAAAGTTACGCTGATCCAAAACGTAAGGATTTTCACTTCGAGGTAGGTGAAAAAGTGTTACTAAAAGTATCACCCTAGAAGGGGGTGATGCGCTTCGGTAAGAAGGGCAAACTGAGCCCGAGATACATAGGACCTTTTGAGGTTATCAAACGTGTCGGGTCAGTTGCCTATAAGTTGAACTTACCAGAAGAGCTCAATGGAATTCACAATGTGTTCCACATCTGCAATCTAAAGAAGTGCTTCGCTGATGAATCATTGGTGATCCCACACACAGATGTGCATATAGATGAGAGCTTGAAGTTTGTGGAGAAGCCTTTGTCGATTGAAGACCGACAGGTGAAAAAGCTTCGAAGAAAGCATGTACCTATAGTTAAGGTTAAATGGGATGCCCGGAGAGGTCCCGAATTCACGTGGGAAGTTGAATCCACGATGAAAGAGAAATACCCTTATTTGTTTGAGTAAATCTCGGGTCGAGATTTATTTTAAGGGGGTGAGGATGTAACACCTCGAAATTTTGTGTCCAATAATGTGTTAACACGTGTCATTAGTTTACATGTGGCATTAGATATGAAATAAAGGACTAAAGTTGACAAACCTTGGAAGTATGTAAATTCGAGGGTTATAAATGCCAACAAAGGGTAAATATACTGTATAGTAAACCTAAAACGATGCTCGTACCTTCAAACGAATAAATCATGGATCGTACGGAAGCGAAACGCGGAAGAAAGTGAGAGATTACAAGCTGCAGGGGTTAACTGTGTCAACATGTTTAATTATACCTCTGAGTGACCCTTTGACGAACCCGAGGCTTTGTAACAGTAAAATACGCTCACTATAATGTACTATATAAATTCCGCGAAATTCCGTTTTAAAACGAGAAAGTTATGATCAAATTCGTACGAGAGGGGTTAAAAGCGTCAACAGTGAAAGTTAAGGATTTCCGGATGGTAATTAAACTAACCAGGGACTTAACAGTAGGGTAAAAGGCACGAGGCCCTTAATTGTAATTAACCGAGGGTCAAATCGCAAAGTTACCCCTTCAAACCCGAATGGTCAGGTTATTAATTACAAAGATTTAGTTAATCATTACAAAAGATTTTAAAAATCTTTGAAAATAGCCCTTACGGACCGCAAAGGTCCTGCCTTACGGACCGTAAGGGGGTGAAAGGGTAAAAGTTGTTCCGCCATAGGCTTACGGACCGCAAGGCCCAAGCCATACGGTCCGTAAGCGATGCCCAGCGACAGAAAGTTGGCTGTTGGCTGTTTAAAACGGTAGAACATTAAAGTATGGATCTCCCAGAGGTATGGGCGACCCCTAATCACTCCCTAGCACTAGAGGACACATGTTGATGATCAAGGAGCATGGGTAGACATGTTTGTCAATAATCTAGGGCCTTAGGAGCAATATATAAAGGCCTCATTGCACAACAATGTTCCTCACATCTTCTCTTGCATCTCTGATCATCTTTGGAGCTCAAGACTTCTATCTAAGCTTCACATTTCGTGCATAGGACTTCTGTAAGTTGGTTCAACCCTTTGTGGTTTAGTTTTTGCTTAGTTTTAGCTTAAAAGTCAATCCGTCATAACTAACGGTTGACTTAACGGTTAATCACAAATGGTCCAGTGATTTACCGAATCAAAGATAGTTATGTGTTGGTATTTATGTGGGTAATAAACCCTTAAAAGGGTTCCTCCTGATCACCACTCTAACCAGTTCAAATGGCGAGTCAAACATGCTTAGAAAAAGTCAACTGAAAGCTATTTTGCGATCTTACATATAATCTGTAATGTAGATGATATGTAACCTGTTTAAACACTCATAAAACATGATAACAAGTATATTAACAAGTCTAAGCTTGTTTGATCCGGCCATTTATTGTTTTGACCCGGTTCGGAACCGAATGTCGCAAAAGTTTGACTTTTGCTTTGACTTCAGTTCTGACCCGTTTTAGTGCAATGTAGATATGCCTTAGGACTCTCTTAGGACCAGGTCACATGATGGTATAACCCTCGGTGACCGGTTCGTTGTTTGTCTGAGTCTTTTACGCGTTTCCGTAAATTGCTTAAAAGTGGATCGTAACGCCCTTTTTAAATTAAAACGAGAATTTCGGACACGTGAAGGAATCATTACCTTAGTTACTGATTTCTAAACATGTCCCTAAAATTTCATGTCAATCCGAGGTCCAGAATAAGAGTTATGCTAAATAGCGCAAATTACGGAACTTTAGTAATTTAATAGCGCAATTAGCATAACGCCTGTCTAAACCCAGATTTCGACACCAAACCTTTTACTCACTGTTGTAAAATAATATTTTGGGATTTTTAAAGATTTTTATTTATTTTTAAACTGCTCATAACCTGCGGTTATGGTTATGACTACGGTTCGGTAAATACCGAATATGCCCTTTTCGGCCATAACTTGAGTTCTACAAGGTCTTTTGACCCAATTCCAGTTGCTACTGATTTTAAATAATAAATAAAGTATATTAGACTTTATAAACTGTTCGGGAAACTCAGATTTCCTGTAGAACTCTAAAAACCTCTTTTTAATCTTTAAAAAGACCGAAATACCCCTACGGGGCATACTATCAACTTAAACTCGTTACGGGCATTATGGAAGGTATCCTACTGATACCACAACCTCTTTAAAGTATATTGACTTAGGAAAACAGTGTAGGACTCTTACGGTTACCCGTTGCGCCTTTTTGCGCGCACGGTTCGGCTTATGTAACTAGTTTACATAAATTAGCCGATACGGGCCAAACCATATTGTTTTGACCCCAAAATCCAGAGTGTGAATATTAACCCCATATAAAACAAGCCTTCAAACTTGTGGGGTCAGAATCACATTCCATTCCCGGTTTTCGCCTTTCACGCGATTAAACCGTATCTATCCTTGAAACTGACCGGTCTAGGCTACGGCTAATATAAAGACCCGCTAGGATTCTAATAGGTTATTTTAAAACCTTCGTTCCAGAATAGGAGCCCAGTAAAATATATCTGTGATTTAATCAATTAAGGACTATACTTGCAAAGGTAAATACTTTTAACTTATTTTCCGTATTACGGGCTTGGGGTACGGTATCTAAAATACCGCTTGGTCGGGCAATTGACCCCAACTCATTTGTAGTTGGGTATTATCAATGTGACCCGTTTAAAAACTTGTTTTGTTGGCTTAACGCCTTTGGGGGCTTAATGACCATGTCCCGGATATCCTTGGCATCATTTTACGAAATGGCCACGACCTCGACATCCCGGTGTAGGCGTACACCCGGCATTGTGTCTATATTAATTAAAGGTGTAACCGTTGGTTTACCCACCTCGGTTTTACGCTATGTGGTGTGTCTATTAAACTTTAACCCGGCACGACCCGGGCAACCGAATGCATAGCAAGCATGTAATTCTTTACAAGATTTAACTATAAATTATCCCAAGTTATAAAAGAGTTTGTGCCTTGTGCATTCAAATCAATTTTAATAAACATTTTACAAAAGGTGTCGGTTGAATGTATTTACCAGTGTAAACTGACGTATTTTCCCAAAAAGATTAACTGCAGGTACTAAACGTAATCGGCTGGCTATAGCTCCTTAGCATCTTAAAGAGTCTCGCAAGCTTTTGATGCCTTGTCTGATGAACAATACTTTTTATTATTATTTTGATTCCCCTGTGGATACCATTCGACTATTTGTGATACATTCGATATTACAATCAATGGTTGAATTATATTTATCTTTATGCTTCCGCTGTGCATTCATATAATTGTGTGGTTTGACTATATTGTGGCCAACTACGTCACGGTAATCCCCCACCGGGCCCACCGGTGAGACACGTGGAAATCAGGGTGTGACAATGTGTTAAGAATGATTGACGTAATGGTAATTCAGTGAGTTATGATTTCGATAACTTAATTTAATAGGTAGCTAAAACGGTAGCATAAGAATGATGCTTACCGGATATTGCCAAAGTAATAAAACGAGTAGTTGAGCTACATCGTGTAATTACTTTCGTCAATTGGCAGTTTGACTTTTAAAAGTCAAAATGACCAAAAATATGATCGAATGATAATTTCGACATAAAACCCGTAAGATGGAGTAGTCGTGATTGATAATGACTAATCTAACCATCTTATGAATTATAATGATAGTTTGACGCTTGATAAGCTAGGTGGAAGCTTGGGAAGGAAGCGGGTCAAATGAATCAAGTAATGAAGGAAAAGCATAATTCGGATACAAGGTAAGTATAGCTTACACTCTTCTTAAATTGTATAATATTCTCTTATCATATTAATTACGAATAAGACAAATAAGCAATTGAAATATGATGTTCCGACGTATAGTCGTACGGAACGAAATAAGGGAAAATGATAAGAAACCATGTTAATGGTTAAAAAGAGATTAATACGATTATTTGGTCATACAATGACGAATATATAAGGAGTTTAGAATGGGTACCTTATAGGGTAAACCCAAAATAAATAATAAGGGTAAAACAGTAATTCGGTCACGCGTTGACAATAACCGTTAATTTTTGAAAAGACACTTTATGGCGTAAGCCATAATGGGTCAAAAGAGTTAAGAAATGGTTTATAAGTAAAATGACCGTATGGTGTCAACCGGACCGAGTCATGTAGATGAGATGGTAAAAAGTATCATCTCGCAAAGATAAGCGGTCACTTAGACCAAACGGGTCAAAAGGTGAAGATATCACCCTTTGACAATATCGACTAATGATTATTTGTTGAGGTATGTGCTTACAGGAGAAAATATCTAATGGATATTCGCGTCGCTATTAATTAGCGGTTATTAAAGCAAGGTATAAAAATGGGTCAATATATTGATCCGAGCCAGTTATGCGTAATAGGTTAACTGCTCATTTAGAACTTAAGGTTCAATGAGAGATAAATGAAGTCAAAAATGGACATTTGGTTACCTTAATAGGTAAACCCAATGATTTAAATAAGAGTCATTGTGTTTTTAGAATGATAATAATTTCGGAACAAGATTATGGTTACAATATGGGATTTTAGTCAAACATGTCATTAAAAGCCCTTCGTCGTAAAAGAAGGGTTAAAGTTGACCAAAATGCTCTTGTAAGCTAAATCGAGCAAATGATCTTTAAAGATTGTTTGAAAACGAGTTTTATGATCAAGTAAATACTTAGAGTATGTATGAAAGGTCAGATATGAGACCTTTGGGTCAAATGACTATAAATGAGTCTTTGCCGTAAAATGATAATCCGAGGGACAAAGCTCGGAATAAATAGTTACCACGTTAAAATCCACCACAATCATAGTTGTGTGGAAGACCATTTTATAAGTAATGTGGAAATATGATGCTAGAAATGAATGAGAGTGATGTATGCTTAAAAGTACTTAAATACCCTTAACGAGTTAAAATAAGTATAGCAAAACGGGTTAAGAATACATAAGAAACCTGTAACTTGAAACTTGAATAATATGAAACAGATATAACATGATGTTCATGATAATTTGTATGCAACAAACAAGGTGGTTTGATAAAATCAAGAACGGGTCAAAATTTTGTAGAAAAATATAAAGCCGAGGGCTTAAAAACCAAGAAATTTATTGTTCCGGATGTCAAATTTTAACTCCATGTGATGGAGAATCAAATTACGATCACGTAGGAAGAAACGGATCGTAAAACGGATTAATAACGAATAAGTTATGGTCATTTCCGTAAAGACTAGTATTGCTGGGACAATGCAGGTCTGCAAACAAAACTCGCTGGAAAAAGTACTTCCTCCCGCCACGCGATAGCGAGGAGAAAACCTGTCGGGACACGAGACGACGCTAGCGGCCCACGAGCGAGATTCCCTCCCCCTGTCACGCCCCGCGACGACTCAAAAAAGCTGCAATTTTGTTGCTGTTGAATGATTTTGCATTGCGAACTCGTTTAAACTCATTTCAAACGCCATAAGATTAACTCATTTCATGTTTTATGAAATGTAGGTATAACGTAAGTTACCGGAGGACGATCAAGCTCAACGAAGAACCGAACACGATCAGAGATTCAAGCTTCCGCGTTACTTTTTGTTGTCGCATTTTAAACGACGAATATACTTAATCTATGTTGAAATGTTTTAAACTATAAAATGTTTTAACAAACTTGTATTTTCAAGTGTATGTATAATCGTAAATACACTATTATAATCGAAATCTATATGAAAAATCATACAAATTATAATAAGGCCTTACATAAGATCTGAGTATAATATGGCTGGTCATCTAACTAAAGGGTTAGAAAGAGATCTCGTGAACAAATCAGCCAAAGGGATGAGTTTAAAGTCCACACTTTAATATCCTATGGCAAGACACCCAATTCCCATCTAATACAACGTTAGATGTTGAATTCAACGTGGAAAGCTTATCATAAAGATATTAGAACACAACATTAGAATCATTCCAAGGTTTGTGTTTAGACTGTAGATAATGTAGGTTGAAGTATAATGTCTTAATAGTTCTTTGATATATTGCATTTGCAGGTGCAAGAATAATACCTATCTGAGAATGAAGTTTAGCCGCTTCAAGAAGCTTGGACTTGGCTTTGATATATTCTTTGAAGGATTGTACACATGCTAGTAAAATATAGTGTGATGTAAGAACATATGGGTTGTAAAGTTATGTGTATTTTACCTTCAAGTATTCAAATGGATAGCAAGGGTTCAATCCATAGAGACACCCGGATATTCGAATATTTGGACTGTGTGATTTACTAAGATGAAAATTCGATCCTCAGGATATTTTCATTTATGCATGAGTTTAAATTATTTGAGAAATTGAGTTGAGTTACTCATGGATATCACTAACGTGGGGGAGGAATATTGGTAATTTTAGTGATTATCGATGTTCATGGTGATATTGGATTAACTTGGTGAATAGGTATTCTTTTTATTATTAATCGAGTTAGGTGATTGAATGGCGGGGTTGATTGTTATAATGAGTTTGTGTGTATAATCTGATTGGGCCTAATTTGGATTTGGGCTTCATCAAATTAATTGGGCTGTTAAGTAATGAATTAACTAGTCCTAGTTAAAATTGAATTAGTATATGGACATGTGAATTAATTGGTGATTCTAAGCCAATATGGTTATTTTAAGAAATGTTTTAAAAACCGAAGAGCTAAAAAATGGCTCAACCGGTAGAACTGAATTATAATGGATGGTTCAACCGGGTGAGCTAGTTAACTCTAAAATTTCATAGAGATACATACATAAATGAATTATAATGACAAACTGTAACACTCTACTTTTATAAACACAAAGTCTTATTGACTAGATAAAACTAATCATTAATTAGTTTAACCAAAACATTTACATTATCCTTGACTTAGTACTTACGAGTTTAACAATTCTTCAAAAACAACATTAGGATACATAAGTATTCCATCATTTACATAAGTCTTATTTAATAACTAATAATAACAAAAGTTGCGGAACTAGATCTTGAATGTGTTCGGTTCGGAAGCATTGACTTGATCATCATCCGCGTACTTGCAATACCTAAAAACTGGAAATTTTGACAATTATTAGTATTAAAGTCCTTAGAAATCAGCATAATCGAAACTATGCTTAAAACGGATTCGATTAAATAAGATATGCAAAATTTAACAACAATGACTGGGCTCTACCATAACTTACGGTAGCCACCGTAAGTTACGGTAGCCACTGGGCAACTCTGGTCTACCGTAAGGCAGTAGAAAACTGCCGTAAGTTACGGTAGCTACCGTAACTTACGGTAGCTTCTGCATATTCTTCCTGTTTTGTTGTTTTGACCCGTTTGTTCCAGATTTGCACTTTTTAAAACATCAAAGCACAATACGGGACATTACTTCGTAACAAAGTGACCCATCCTTGGGTTCTTTATGTTCAACACACACGCTCCCATTACCGGTTTGCGTGTTTAATACGTTACTACCCATCACCCGGGCTATTTGATTACAGATAAGGTACTCCCGTTACCCGGTTTGTACCTACCCTTAATGACTCGCGTGATTTACCATTATGAAGTCCATCATTCAAGCAAACCAAACCACTTAAATCTTCACATTCTAAATTACCAACAAGTAACTATGACAACTAATGTACAATAGTAATGAAGCGTTAGCCACATACCTTAGAGCTTTCCCTTCAAACGAGTGTCCGCACCGGCTTGACTCCCCGACGCCTCAACCGTGTTGCCTAAAATGCACAAGCCAATATCATTAGAACCTCTCGGCTCATAACTAAAGCTTGTTTATTTAGCCAAACACCACAATTGTTGTCTATCAACATCTTTTAGGCGTTTCGTCAAGCACCTTATGTGCATATCTTCCAATTAGCCATTTTTGTTCATTTAGACCTTGGTAAATCCAAGGATTCCATCTTTTCAAACTTGATTACTTATTTCTTCCATATTAACAAACTAGTTTAACAATCCTAGATTATTATTCACATAATTCATACACAATTCTTGGGGCTTTTCATCCTAGATGAAAACCCACTTCAATACATGGCACAAGACAATTCTTAACACAAAATTTATCCATCAATTCTCATGATTTCAGTTAGGTTTATGATCCCACTCTAATCACATGTCCTAGAATCATAACATTACTCATTCATTCAAGTAGTTCTACTAATCAAACTTTACCCAAAAATCAAACATCACAAAACTGAAATTGTAACTTACCTAGTGTTAGACAAGTGTAGGTGATCAAGATTTTTGATTCATGCAGTGATTACACGCCCAATTCACCCTTCAATTGATCAAATTAGATGAAATAAGTGTTTGGGTGTTCTTCCCCTCTCCTAGTCTCTCCCACGCACGCACAAACTGATGTTTATGTGTTTGATTTATTTTATTTTTATGAAAATCAAGTTTGGCCATTTATACAAAATCAGCCCCTTTAGTTTATCTTTTTAGACTAATGCACATCAAACTAACTCTTTTCCTTTTTATTAGTTGGTATTTTTAACTATTAATTATTTTGGGGTGTTACAAGTCCACCCTCCTTAAAGAGGGTTTCGTCCCCGAAACCACTTTACGTATATAAACTTATAATGCATACACGTACCGAAAAGTGAAGGGTAGAGTCGTCTCATTTCCTCTTCAGACTCCCAAGTGGTGTCTGATCCTTTTCGGTGTTCCCATTTGATCTTTACTTGATTAATCACCTTGTTTCTCAAGCTTTTCACCTTACGGTCTAAAATCGCAATTGGTCTCACCGCGTAGTTGAGACTATTATCCACCCCGATGTCGTCGTAGTGGGTATACGCGGTTTCGTCAGCTAGACATTTCCGGAGATGTGATACGTGGAACGTGATATGTATCCCACTCAACTCCTCAGGCAGTTCGAGATGGTATGCTACCTTACCGACCCGCTCGATGATTTTAAATGGCCCAATAAACCTCGGGCTTAATTTTCCCCTTTTTCTAAACCGGATTATTCCTTTCCATGGTGATACCTTCAGCATCACCTTATCACCAACTTGAAACTCAATTGGTCTTCTTCGTTTGTCTGCATACGACTTTTGTCGATCTTGAGCCGCTTTCAAGTGAGCTCGGACCAGGTCAATCTTCTCATTTGTGATTTTGACTACATCCTTATGGGCAAGTTCGCGCGGACCAACCTCACCCCAACACACCGGAGTTCGGCACTTTCTACCGTAAAGCATCTCGTATGGAGCCATATCGATGCTTGCGTGGTAACTGTTATTATATGAAAATTCAACCAACGGTAGGTAAATATCCCAACTACCCCCGAAGTCGATGATGCACGCCCGCAACATATCTTCCAATGTTTGTATTGTTCTTTCACTTTGACCATCCGTTTGAGGATGGTACGCGGTGCTAATGAACAACTTAGTTCCTATTTGCTCTTGGAAATCGCGCCAGAAGCTTGAAGTGAACCGGGTATCCCTATCGGACACGATGGATACCGGCACTCCGTGGCGTGCTACTATCTCATTAGTGTACACCTCCAACATCTTTTCTGACGTATAGGTTTCCCGGATGGAGATGAAATGGGCACTTTTGGTTAGTCTATCCACAATTACCCAAATGGCATCAAATCCCCACGTCGTCTTTGGCAGTTTAGTCAATAGGTCCATAGTAATTTGTTCCCATTTCCAAACCGGAATATCCAAAGGTTGAAGCTTGCCATATGGCTTTTGATGTTCCACCTTGACTTGTAAACAAGTCATGCATTTCTCTACATATTTAACCACATCTCTTTTCATCCTCGGCCACCAATAGTTTTGCTTCAAATCTCTATACATCTTAGTTGCTCCCGGATGGATCGAATAGCGAGACTTGTGAGCCTCGTCAAGCAGAAGACCCTTAACACCACATGTGTTTGGGACCCAAATCCTACCATTCCGGTATTTCATCCCATTACTTCTTTCCACAAGATCTTTTATCAACCCCTTTATACGCTCTTTCTTCCAATTCTCTTCCTTTACTGCTTCAATCTGGGCTTCTCGAATTTGTTCAAGCAAGCCTGAAGTTACTATCAATTGCATAGACCGTACTCGGATTGGAGTGTATTCATCTTTTCTGTAACACCCCGTGTTTTTCCAAAAGTCAAGGTCAAAGTCAAGTGTTGACTGTTATTGGAATTAAAGATTAATAAAGATTAATTTCATTTTAGTTTCATTTTGATTTTCATATTATTTGGAGTAAGTGTTGTATAATCAAACTAATCGACCGATAATCAAACTGTGAATCAACGACCGACTGTGAATGATAGGAAGTAACAATGCAATAAAGCTAGTCAATCAGTAATCAAGCTAATCAAATCAATCATCAAACTCAAGTGTGGGAATTTTAGTACTTTTTATACGTGTGTGTGTGCCTTATGTGTTACTTGTGCATGTTTACTTTTATGTTAAAGTGTGTGGTGAATCAATCAAATCAATCAAGACTCAAAGGTGAATCAAACTCAATGGAAATCGAACCCGAAATGGTTGTAAGGATGCTTGTATGTTAGATATAGTAGTTGAGACTAAAAGTAAATTGATTAGGAATTCTATCATTCTCAAATCATCGTTCATTGAAGTCGAAATATCAAAAATCGTCGCGAAACACTCAAAACCAGGCAAGCCGATCGAACAGGGCAACCTGATCGAACAGGCTAGCCGATCGAACAGGCTGTTCGATCGGACAGCTGCTCGATCAGGGATGCTGTTCGATCAGCTGAACCCTTTCCTCTTTTGGAAGCCTATAAATAGGGCTGTCCTTGTCAAGCTTTCCACTTTTGGAAAAGCTCTGACCGACCAGCCTCTTCTTCTCACTAAATCTCAGATTTCTCTCAAACCGGTAAGTATTTCGCTCTAATCCTTGTACGTTTTTGTTCATTAATCGATTCTCCATCTTCCTATCTTTCAAAACTTGGATTTCATCCATGAAATCACCAAGATCTAGGTGTTCTTGAGTGATGTCATCATGGTGTTCTTGGTGTTCATCAAGAACTTCATGTTCTTGACTTCATTCAACCATGAATAAGCTAGATCTAACCGATTTCCACATAAATAACCTAAAATCTTCCAAAGATCTTAACATTTCACGGTGGAAAAAGATTGGAAGATGGGTTTTCATCTATCTTTCAACTCTTTTACACTCAAACCGGTGAAAACGAAGCTTGAACCGATTTATAAACCATTCTAAACAAACACATGGTTCAAGATTCGGGTTCTACCGAGAGATATACCGATTTCGGGTTAAACGTTAAACTTGGGTTCCAAACCGTCTCTGACCGAGTTTGGGTGATTCCTGCTCGAGTCAATAGACTAAGTGGGGACTTCAGTTTTGTGGTTCAACTCGTAGTCAAAACATCTCTAAAACATCAACAATTAACGGGAATAACCAAGTGTTAAGTGAAAGGTTAACCGAATCGAGAAGCTGGCCGAACGGCTAGGCTGTTCGATCGAACAGCCCAACCGAACGACTATGCCAGCCGATCGACTAGGCTAACCGATCGATTAGCACTTAGTCCTACAAACTCATGAAGTGTAGTATTGACGAGGTACTGTTCGATCGACTACGCCACTCGATTGTAAACATTACTACTCGAATCATGAGATACTATACTTCAACACTTAGACTTTTTCGAAACATTGGAATGTCACCCGATCGAACATGCCAACCGATCGAGTGACATACTTAAAAACAATGAAGTGCTAGCCGATCGGTTGGGCTAACCGATCGAACAGCTGTTCGATCGGCCAACTTGAAAGGTAGTACAACCATCATACCCAAACACATCCTTCTCATCAAAGGAAGAAACAATCCACTTGAAGGAACCAGCCGATCGAGCCAGCCGGCCGATCGAATGGATGTTCGAACGGACTTTCAAACCAATCGAACAGCCCACTCGATCGAACTGCTGTCCGATCGAATGGCCTACTCGATCCAAGTACATTGTTTACTTTTTCCGCGTTACTCATCGTTGTGTTATCGAACTATTCAGGCTAACCTATTCTCAGTGCTCCCTTCAATCCACGATCAACCACTGTGAGTATACTCGATCCCTTTTTGCTTTCAGCACTTTTGGGTGTTACATACGTAAACTATCAAAAATCACAATCAACACAAACTATTTGAACGCTAACCTATTTGCATGTGCTACTTGACTAAATGATTGCTGTTTATTATGTTTACACGTGGAGTGCTATCTACCTGCTTTAGCAACATAGTACTATAGTTTGGACTCAGCACCCGTTCACACGGGGGTTGCTAAGGACAATTACTTGCATGGATTACAGTGGTAATCATGTATTGCGAACTGTCTCGGACAGTCAACTCGAAGTCGTTGGTATCGATGGTCCCATGTTGATAATTTACATGCATCGTTTGCCCTTGTGTACGTGCTTGGTTATGCGTAAACTTTCCGAACTTTATATGCTATATCAAACTTGTGTACTCACCTTTACATTATATGTATTGACTTTTATTTTAACGTATGTGACAGGTGTTTAAGCTACTAGCGTGCTAGGGAAGCGAGGCAATAATAAGCTTCTAGGAGCCAGTGACCTTAGGACGGTGTCCATATACCTGCTCCAGGGTCATAATTATCTGTAGATCTTGTACTGGCACCTGTAGTCAGTAAGATCTATAGTTATTCGTCTAGAAGTCTTAAAACAATATTTACATTCGGTCTGTAATAATTAAGAATTTGAGTTGTCGGAACAGTTCCCATATTGTTTGGTTGATTTCTATGATAACTTGTTATTATTTGGGACACGGTATGGGACGTGTTATATAACTGAATTGTATGATAGTTGTTGTGGAAACTTCTGAACAATCTGTTTCGCTCAGTGTCGCGCCCCGATGATTCCGCCATCGGTTGGGGTGTGACAGATTGGTATCAGAGCCACAACTATAGGGAATTAGGTTAGACACGATCTAGTCCGGATCGCTGTCTTAGAGACCTAGACTATAGTTAGGAACCAAGAGACCAAGTTTATGTGCTTATTTTATGTTGTTTCCTTCTATTCTATCATTACATCCGAACTCCGAGCCAAATTTTGTAATTTGGACGGGATTAGGAGTGAAGCCGCAAATTCCTGCCTAAATTACAAATTTGCCAATTATTTTGTGCGAGTTTCTATCAACAAAACGGGGGAGAATTATACCAAATCAGGGCTGAAACCCGAAATTTGATGAAAACTTTCCTCTGAATTTTTCTTAAAACAAGGAAGAGATTGCTGAGCTAGGGGTGAAACCCTAACCTTGGCAGTTATTCCGACTTTATTTTATCTCGCCAAGGCAATTGACGGACTCCAACGACCTGAACTCACGAGTATGGCCTAGAATGCGCATGCATAATGCCCAAGAATCGAGGCAGAAACATGTCCCCTAGAGTCGAAAGTGACGACAAGTCAACTGTGAATAGTTAAGTTGCCATGGTTAGTCGAAGTCTAGTAGCCGCAGACAATCCATTTTCCGATTTCGAGTGTTGCTTTGTTGATTTTATATGATTTACCTGTTTACGTGTTTTAAAGATTCGTTGATCGCTCCATTTGTTATCAATCTGCATGACTTTTGTTGCTATCCTATCTCGATTCAAATCCCTGTTGATGTGATCTAAACGAAACCAGTGTGCTATGCTACGCTATACGACTAAGTTAGACGATACAATGTGATGCTATCCGATACGCAAAACGAACGACACTCGACTTGTGGCTGTAGGTTTCTGTTTTCTGACCACCTCTGTGATAAAAGTGCGTACGTGTTTAGGAAATTAAGTGCTCTATTTGCTTAATTGCTTATGTGCTTAAATTGCTTCTGTGCTTATGTGCCTCTATGATTATGTGCTTATGTGTTTATATGTGTTACGTGACGTGAGATGCGACGTGATTCTAAGCTTTAGTAAACTAAGACGTGCGAGATTCGAATTCGTTGTGTTGAGCCCTATGGCGATGTCTATTGCAGACCATGTCGTCATCATCAAGGCCTCGCCAACCTCTTACCCGTCAGGAAAAGAGAGATCGACGTCTCGCCGCGATCATCTCAAGGTCTGTGGCAAAAGCCGTCAGTGATGTGTTCGAGAACGCAAGCAAGTCATCTGAGGAATCCCGAACCCTCACGCCCAAAGACTCCAACAAAGCTACTTTTAGCTTCAAACAATTCAAGGCATGTGGGCCAAAAGAGTTTACCGGTGAAGATGGCCCTACGGCTCTGTTTCATTGGTTTGACTCGGTAGAAGTCACCCTTCGTCAAAGCGGATGCCCAGATCACCTCCGTACTCTCAATGCTACCGGTGTCTTCCAGTCGCGAGCTTTGGATTGGTGGACCGCAGAAAGGAACAAGCGCGGGAACGACGCTGCATACGAGCTGACGTGGAAAGAATTGAAAGCGATCATGATGGACGAGTTCTGTCCTCCCCACGAACGCCAAAAGTTGGAGGATGAGTTCTGGAGTATCAAGCAAAAGGAGGGAGACAATGCGGGTCTCACCGCCCGTTTCAAGCAATTGAGTATCATATGTCCCGACCAGGTCAAGACTTCTGACATGACCATCAAGAAATATATCCGTGCTCTTCCGGATTGTGTCGCAGATTTTGTTCACGCCGCCAAACCCGCAACGATCGAGGAAACCTACCTACTCGCTGCCGAGATTAATGACAAGCGAGTTAAGGCTGGTGTCTGGGATAAGCAATCCAAGTCGTTGCATCAAGTTACTACCGCATCAACCGACAACCCTACTGCTCAAGCCTCCAAGTCCTCGAGGAGAAGAAAGAAGAACAAGAATTGCGCCGCCGCAACCAATGCTGCTCCTCTTCAGTCAGTACCGCCACAACAGCAGCAACCATAGCGCACTGCGCCAGTGATCAATGCGCCGCCGGCTAAGCGTGCGTACACCGGCCCCCACCCACTCTGTGCTACATGTTCTTATCATCACCCGGTGGGTGTGGCCTGCCGTTTCTGTGTCCACTGCAACATTTACGGGCATTTCACTGCGAATTGCCGCTATGGTCCTCGTCAAACGCAAGCTCAAGCCGCTGTTAACCAAGCCCTGCTACCTGCTCCTCAAGCTCCTCAAGCTGCACAGGCCCCAGCAAACAATGTTCGAACCTGCTTTGCATGTGGTGACCCTAACCACTTCGCAAACCGGTGCCCGAACAGGGTGGTGAAACAAGAAGCTCAACAACCCCAGCAACAACAACAGCAGCCTCAACAACAAGCCGCTCACGCCAGAACTTTCAACATCAATGCACGCCAGGCTCAAGCTGATAACAACGTGGTCAATGGTACGTTCCTTGTGAATGGTATATATGCATCATGTTTGTTTGATACTGGAGCCGATAACTGCTTTGTGTCATTTGAGTTTGAGAAACTTCTTAGACGTAAGCGCTCTTATCTTTCGTCACCCTTCGAAGTAGAAATCGCTACCGGAAGAACCATTGCTGTCAATTCTGTGCTCCGTGATTGTACTCTCGAGCTCAACAATCATATATTCCCGATTAATCTCATTCCAATGCAGCTCGGAAGTTTCGATGTCATAGTAGGCATGGTCTTTCTTCGTGAAAACCGTGCTGAAGTTGTGTGTTCCGATAAGATGATTCGTTTTGTGCTAGCTAGTGGTGATATTCTATGTGTTTATGGTGAAACTACTGCAAAAGATCTCAAGCTCATGTCCTGTCTTCAAGCTCGCAAATATCTCCGCAAGGAATATCGAGCCTTCTTGGCCAACATTGTTGTAGCAGAGACGGACAAGAAAAAGAAAGTTGAAGTCAAGGATGTCCCCGTTGTCCGAGAATTTCCTCAGGTGTTCCCTGATGATCTTCCTGGATTACCTCCAAGTCGTGATATCGACTTTCGAATCGACCTTATTCCAGGAGCCAACCCAGTGGCCAAAGCTCCGTATCGACTCGCTCCGTCTGAGATGCGAGAACTCTCAAACCAACTCCAAGAGTTACTTGAAAAAGGCTTCGTTCGCCCGAGCACTTCTCCATGGGGCGCACCAGTCCTTTTCGTCAAAAAGAAGGACG
The DNA here is from genome assembly GCF_002127325.2 of Helianthus annuus. NCBI lineage: Eukaryota > Viridiplantae > Streptophyta > Magnoliopsida > Asterales > Asteraceae > Helianthus > Helianthus annuus. Next base: position 47,843,327 of record NC_035436.2, on the reverse strand, counting down.
GGTCGTTCCGAATGTGCATCGATTACCGGGAATTGAACAAGCTGACCATCAAGAACCGATACCCCTTACCAAGAATCGATGATCTGTTTGACCAACTACAAGGTGCTCAGTGTTTCTCCAAGATTGATCTACGTTCAGGCTACCATCAGTTGCGGATTCAAGAGGAAGACATACCCAAAACCGCTTTTCGAACCCGATACGGCCACTACGAATTTGTTGTCATGCCTTTTGGTTTGACCAACGCACCCGCGGTCTTTATGGATCTGATGAATCGCGTGTGTAAACCGTTCTTAGACCGTTTCGTCATTGTATTCATCGACGATGTCCTGATCTATTCCAGATCGAGGGCCGAACATGCGCAGCATTTGCGATTGGTTCTCGAGTTGCTTCAGGGAAACCAACTCTACGCCAAGTTCTCTAAGTGTGAGTTCTGGTTGGAGGAGGTTCAATTTCTGGGTCATATTGTGAATAGTCGGGGTATACACGTTGATCCTGCAAAGATTGAGGCAGTCAAGGGATGGGTTACGCCAAGGAATCCGTCAGAAGTTCGCTCTTTTCTCGGATTAGCTGGTTACTACCGACGATTCATCGAAGGATTCTCAAAGATTGCTGTACCGCTTACCTCCCTTACTCATAAAGACAAGCCTTTTGTGTGGGGAACCGCGCAGGAGACTGCTTTCCAAACCCTCAAACACATGCTGTGCCATGCACCAGTTCTTACACTGCCGGACGGAAGCGATGACTTCGTTGTCTATTGTGATGCATCAAACCTTGGACTTGGCTGTGTTCTCATGCAACGAGACAAGGTTATAGCTTACGCATCTCGACAGCTCAAAATCCACGAGAAGAACTATACAACCCATGACCTCGAGCTAGGCGCAGTTGTCTTTGCCTTAAAGATTTGGCGACACTACCTGTATGGTACAAAGTGTACGATCTTCACTGATCACAAGAGCCTACAACATATCTTTAACCAGAGAGAACTCAATATGCGTCAACGCCGATGGGTAGAACTTCTCAACGATTACGACTGTGAGATCCGTTATCACCCAGGCAAGGCGAATGTAGTTGCAGACGCCCTCAGCAGAAAGAATTACGTGATAGGTGTTCGAAACATCCAGGCTCAGTATAACCTCGAAGCTCTCATCCGCGAAGCACAACACGCTTGCTTTAACGAGCGTACGTTGAAGAAAGAACGAATCTATCACGATGGAACTCAGCTCGTGAGCAAAGCCAACGGGATATTCTATTATCTGGACCGAATCTGGGTTCCGAGGAGGACAGATTTGCGAAAGATTATCATGAACGAAGCCCACAAATCCCGATATTCCATTCATCCCGGTGCGGACAAAATGTACCAGGACCTTCGCTACAAGTACTGGTGGCCTGGGATGAAAAGGGATATTGCTCTATATGTTGGTAGCTGTTTAACTTGTGCAAGAGTCAAGGCTGAACACCAAAGACCTTCAGGCTTACTCGAACAACCGCCGATACCCGTATGGAAGTGGGAAAGCATAGCTATGGATTTCATAACTAAGCTTCCGACCACGCCATCAGGTCACGACAGTATTTGGGTTATAGTCGACCGTCTAACCAAATCAGCCCACTTTTTGCCAATACGAGAAGACTATAAGGTGGCCAAGCTAGCCCAAATCTACACCGACGAGATCATTAAGAATCATGGTACGCCTCGAGACATCATTTCAGATCGCGATGCTCGGTTTACATCGAGATTGTGGGAAACTTTTCAAGCAGCTCTTGGTACGACGCTGAATTTGAGTACCGCATTCCACCCGCAAACCGACGGGCAGACTGAAAGAACGATTCGTACTATCGAAGACATGCTCCGTGCGTGTGTTATCGATTTTGGTGGTAGTTGGAGCAAACACCTACCATTGGTCGAATTTTCGTACAATAATAGCTATCACTCCAGCATCGAAATGGCACCTTTCGAAGCCCTGTATGGTAGGAGATGTCGCTCGCCTATTGTATGGCACGAGGTCGGTCACTCACAATTGACTGGGCCCGAGATCCTGCAAGAAACGACTGACAAGATCCACCAGATAAGGGAAAATTTGGTGAAGGCCCGGGACAGACAAAAGATGTACGCCGATAAACGACGCAGGCCCCGCGAATTTGCAGTTGGCGACTACGTGCTCCTAAAGGTATCACCTTGGAAGGGAGTAGTCCGATTCGGCAAAAGAGGGAAACTTGCGCCTCGATTTGTTGGACCTTTTAAGATTCTGGAAAGGATCGGTAAAGTTGCCTACAAACTCGAATTACCGGAGGAACTCAGCAATGTCCACCCGACTTTCCATATTTCAAACCTTCGAAAATGCGTAGCCGACCACGACGCAATAATACCACTCGACGATCTTCAGGTCAATGAGACGCTACACTTCGTGGAAAAGCCTGTCGAAATCATGGACCGACAGACCAAGCAACTCAGACGCTCTCGCATTCCTATTGTAAAGGTACGATGGGAAGGCAAACGAGGCGCGGAGTTCACTTGGGAACTCGAAAGTGACATGAAGGCCAAGTACCCGCAGTTGTTCAGATAGATCTGAAGCATCAAATTGGTAAATCACACGGCGAGGTACGGTTCTCGGCCTAATTTCGGGACGAAATTCCCTAAAGGAGGGGAGACTGTAACACCCCGTGTTTTTCCAAAAGTCAAGGTCAAAGTCAAGTGTTGACTGTTATTGGAATTAAAGATTAATAAAGATTAATTTCATTTTAGTTTCATTTTGATTTTCATATTATTTGGAGTAAGTGTTGTATAATCAAACTAATCGACCGATAATCGAACTGTGAATCAACGACTGACTGTGAATGATAGGAAGTAACAATGCAATAAAGCTAGTCAATCAGTAATCAAGCTAATCAAATCAATCATCAAACTCAAGTGTGGGAATTTTAGTACTTTTTATACGTGTGTGTGTGCCTTATGTGTTACTTGTGCATGTTTACTTTTATGTTAAAGTGTGTGGTGAATCAATCAAATCAATCAAGACTCAAAGGTGAATCAAACTCAATGGAAATCGAACCCGAAATGGTTGTAAGGATGCTTGTATGTTAGATATAGTAGTTGAGACTAAAAGTAAATTGATTAGGAATTCTATCATTCTCAAATCATCGTTCATTGAAGTCGAAATATCAAAATCGTCGCGAAACACTCAAAACCAGGCAAGCCGATCGAACAGGGCAACCTGATCGAACAGGCTAGCCGATCGAACAGGCTGTTCGATCGGACAGCTGCTCGATCAGGGATGCTGTTCGATCAGCTGAACCCTTTCCTCTTTTGGAAGCCTATAAATAGGGCTGTCCTTGTCAAGCTTTCCACTTTGGAAAAGCTCTGACCGACCAGCCTCTTCTTCTCACTAAATCTCAGATTTCTCTCAAACCGGTAAGTATTTCGCTCTAATCCTTGTACGTTTTTGTTCATTAATCGATTCTCCATCTTCCTATCTTTCAAAACTTGGATTTCATCCATGAAATCACCAAGATCTAGGTGTTCTTGAGTGATGTCATCATGGTGTTCTTGGTGTTCATCAAGAACTTCATGTTCTTGACTTCATTCAACCATGAATAAGCTAGATCTAACCGATTTCCACATAAATAACCTAAAATCTTCCAAAGATCTTAACATTTCACGGTGGAAAAAGATTGGAAGATGGGTTTTCATCTATCTTTCAACTCTTTTACACTCAAACCGGTGAAAACGAAGCTTGAACCGATTTATAAACCATTCTAAACAAACACATGGTTCAAGATTCGGGTTCTACCGAGAGATATACCGATTTCGGGTTAAACGTTAAACTTGGGTTCAAACCGTCTCTGACCGAGTTTGGGTGATTCCTGCTCGAGTCAATAGACTAAGTGGGGACTTCAGTTTTGTGGTTCAACTCGTAGTCAAAACATCTCTAAAACATCAACAATTAACGGGAATAACCAAGTGTTAAGTGAAAGTTAACCGAATCGAGAAGCTGGCCGAACGGCTAGGCTGTTCGATCGAACAGCCCAACCGAACGACTATGCCAGCCGATCGAACTAGGCTAACCGATCGATTAGCATCTTAGTCCTACAAACTCATGAAGTGTAGTATTGACGAGGTACTGTTCGATCGACTACGCCACTCGATTGTAAACATTACTACTCGAATCATGAGATACTATACTTCAACACTTAGACTTTTTCGAAACATTGGAATGTCACCCGATCGAGCATGCCAACGATCGAGTGACATATTTGAAAACAATGAAGTGCTAGCCGATCGGTTGGGCTAACCGATCGAACAGCTGTTCGATCGGCCAACTTGAAAGGTAGTACAAACCATCATACACAAACACATCCTTCACATCAAAGGAAGAAACAATCCACTTGAAGGAACCAGCCGATCGAGCCAGCCGGCCGATCGAATGGATGTTCGAACGGACTTTCAAACCAATCGAACAGCCCACTCGATCGAACTGCTGTCCGATCGAATGGCCTACTCGATCCAAGTACATTGTTTACTTTTTCCGCGTTACTCATCGTTGTGTTATCGAACTATTCAGGCTAACCTATTCTCAGTGCTCCCTTCAATCCACGATCAACCACTGTGAGTATACTCGATCCCTTTTTGCTTTCAGCACTTTTGGGTTTACATA